>NW_010252525.1:2774-10266 GCF_000690775.1 Eurypyga helias
GGTAGGTTTTATGAGCAACACTCAGTTTTAGGCTCTGCATTTAGTAATGAGACACAGATGGGAACGGCTTTGTTGCGGTGATGTTTTATCACAAAATGAGACAGTTTTAATAGTTGTTTGGTGACTAACAGATACAGAGGTAGCCGTATAATTAGCGTGCTTGCTGCAGGAGGCAGTGTTTCCTGGCATTACCAAGCACACTCAACACAAACTGATCTCACTGAGAGAGGCTGGCTAACAAAGCCCAGAAGCTAGTTAACAGTTTCCTAAAACTGTCTCCAGGCAGCCTTGTGTGATTTAAAAGGCAGCCCGCTGCCAGCTCAGGTCGTGCAAGCAGAGATATTTCAAGCTCACAGAATCCTACCATGTAGCAGAAGCTGCTTAGGATTTTGGGGGTTATCTGACACCCAAACACCTTGGTTGAGAGCAGCAAAACTCCCTGGGAACCCAAGAGCTCCCTGACCAATGCTGCTCCCAACTGAGGAAAGGTTGGTGGGAAGCAGATACTGATTATTCTCACCCTGGTCTTTTCCCATTATCACCTTTCTCCAGGCACCAAGGGATGCGTTTTTGGAGGGAGGTTTTGTGAAGTGCCCTCTGCAAAGACCACGTTCACAAGATGGTTCCACACCACGTTGGCTGTGGGCAGTTGTTCTCTGTAGCCACAGGAGAGGCAGCCTGTGCCATTTGGCTCTTGCAGGCTGAGGGGAGGCAAACTGCCAGTTTACTGCCTTCCTCTCCCTGTGGGGCTTGGAGCTGCTATCAGATCCACTGACTCTCTGTATTTCTTCTTCTCTCCCCACTCATCACCCTCACAGATGTTTATGGAAGTTTCATGCCTGGACTGAGTTCAAATCAAGCACCCGAGATCCTTGGTAGGGAGGGTTTGGCTTGCAGAATTTAGCGTTCGTTTCTCTCATCCATGTATGTGCTTTGCTTGTAAAGTAGCTGCAGGTTAGTAAATCATCTCTCTGCAAAAACTTGGGGTAACTCTCACATATATTTAATGTTTGCCTGTTATTCATTTGGCCAGCATCTCCTACAAGTTTCTGTGCATGCTTGATTCAGAATCAGGTATCAAATCACAGGCTAAGTTTTAAATTTCTTTTTTTCCCCTCTTTTCATTTTTCTTTTTCCTCCTCTTTATTAATGTATTTCTTTTTAATTCTCTCTCCTCCTTCTTACAACAGGGTAAAACAGGATATTGTTTATGGAATGTTCGAATTGCTAAAGACCCATACAAAACAACATTAAGAATCATATCTTTTCCAGTGCCTCTTTTTAAACCCAGGAGCTCAGAAGCCAGTCCCAGTGTTTTATGATCTTAAAATGTTGATATTTTTCCAGGTATTAATTCCAGCTTGATACAAGACCAAGAGAAACAGAAACATTTTTCGTCTTCACTTCAGAAAAATGTGGTCCCTCTTTTCTGTTAAAGAGATATCTTTTCAATACCGTGGGGGGCATGCCACTGCTCTGGGACTAACTTCCCTTTCCTAAATTACCTTTCCGCTGTGCCATGTGTGAGCCTCACCCGAACAGCTGGAACCACAGGGAGCAGGGCTGGAATGAGACAAAGGAAAAGGCTTCCTCCTAGTTTGAGTCCTGCTGGGATGGAGAGCTCGCTGGTTAGAGAGAAAAGCAGTACTACAGCATCCCAGGAGAAGGGTCCATCCTCCCCGCAGCTGGGCTCAACGTGCTGAACCCCAGTCAGTGCCTGTGCAGGTCATTGTGCACTGTGGTGTCAGTGACAGTCCCTCTCCCAGTTAGTTTCCAGACTCAGATAAAAGCAGAAGGAGAGACAGGAGGTGGGAAGTGGCTTGGCCAAGGCTGTGGGATTCCTAGGAAATGCCACAACTTGGCTGAGGCATCTGCTGTTCTTTGCACCCCTGCTTGCCAGATCCGGGTCCAAGGCACACACGCTCCAGCTTGCTCTCTTGAACACTCAGCAACCACCACCCTGTGCTACGACCTCAGTAGCCTAATGTCCCCCTCACCCCACATCCCACCCTTCTCTTTCAACCCTGGCAGCGCTCCTCAGTCAGCCAGATGTGAGGAACAAAAGGAAAAGCTTGGATCCAGTGCGCAACCCTACGGCACTCTGCATGCAAAGAGCTCGCAGGGCCAGGCCATGGTCAGAGGAGAGGAGCCTCCCACGTCCGAGTGCTTTGTTGTCCGAAAGGCGGTGCTGCCTGCCTTCATCCCATGGACAATTAGCTGTTGAAGGTGAAAGAGCAAGGCTGCTCCAAGCAGAATTCATTATGCATATGCCTGCGAACAGTATTCTAGAAAAACAACATAAAATGGGAGAGGGAATTGCCCTCGCTGATTTTGCCGATTCCACCACATTTCAGATCTGATAGTGTCTCCATATTGCTTCAATTGTCTCTTCTGAGGCACAGCTGTGACCCCCCCTGAAGCAGTGTGGCTGCAGAAGGGGAAATAAAACCTAGCCAAGGCCTTCAACACAGCAGCTTCTTAATCTAATATACAGCCTGTTCCTGTGTTCATACATTCGGCATCTCCAAGGGCTGTCTCCATGCTAGAAGGACTCATAGGATTGGCTCCTCTTATTCTCAAGGCTGTGGTATAACCTGGTTAAGGAGTTTTTTCTCCTGGAATAAAAGGTGACTTCTGTTTAAGGATCCCAAGTAGCATTTAGGGGAAATGGGTTTATTTCCTGCCCCCTAGATGTTCTGCCACCACCTTCCACACTCACCCCACCTACATTTGAACACCTGAAGAAGGGGATAAACCTCGGTGGATAGCCAAGAGGGGTTGCTAGCTGGTGGCCACTGAGACCCTGCTAAAATCACTCATGAAGGTCCTTATGTTTCCAGTGACTGTAGAGAGATCCCACACTCCTCCTACCTGTAGTACCTCAGACACTCGCTCGGGTTTGTGTGCAGATCCCAAGGCTCAGCAAGGCCTTTGGGCCTACTTAGGTAGAGCGTCTGTTACTGCTCACGGCAACTTCTGTTATCTGCGTGATGAACTGAACTGTGCTGGCAGTGGAGAGCCCTGTACAAGCGTGAATGGATGGGTGATTAGCCAGCCAACTTGATCTTCATCCAGACAGTTTTCCAGATAAAACAGCGCTGAACCATGGAGTAGGTCGATGATGCTGATGTTTTATTTTTCTATTGCAATTGCATGGCACAGAGCCCAGCTGTGAATCAGGGCCACCTTCTGCTAAGTGCAGGTGGGAAAACACATCTCTTGCCACGCATTTCAGAGAAAGCCGGGTCTTCAGGAGCTCTGGGGTTACTGCTTGTGGTCACACTCTGGCTAGCACAACCTCTGCCCTTTTGTGTCAGTTGGCATATTGCTAGATACAAGAGGAGAGCCCTATTTAACATCCAGTTCTCTTCCTCCTGGGTCTGCTTTGCATTTGTGCCCAGGGCAGTAGTAAGACATTTTCTGCCTCTCCTGTGCAATGGCATAGTAATTTATTTCCTGGATATCCCTTTGTCTTTCAGTCTGACAATTCTCTTCCCCCAGGAGATGTTGGCTCCTCCATCCCCTCTGAGGCAGTGTAGCTGCCAAAGTCCATCTCAGTCCACTTGGACTGAAAACTCCTGTCTGGCGTTCACCCCCCTCCCCGGCACGGGTGAGGGGAATGTCAATGAAACACTGGAACTCCCTTGGTCTGTCTGCTCACGTGAAAGGGGGAGGGAGCCTGAACTGTGTGTCTGCCCTTCACGCGTGCTGGGTGCCCTGCAGAATTACCCACTGCACAGTAGTAGAATGTGTTGCCAGAGAGGTCACTCTCCATCCGCTGCAGAGCAGCTGACCCAGGCAGCAAGGGAAACAGGGGGAGGTAGGGAACAGCATGCTTGAGCTGAGGACAAGGCACACTCTGTCCTGTTTGAAGGGGAGGAAGATTTGAACTCTGAAGTTAGACCAGCATAAGGGAATGAGCAAGCGGTATCTGCTGTGCTAGCTCTGGGTCAAGCCTGGCTTCCGTGTCTGCACTCCCGTGCTGAGTGGCTAATGCCACTCCACTTGCTCAAACCCCACAGTATGTCCAACAAGCCCATGTCAAAGCACAGTTATCAAGGACAGTGAAGATTTAATCACGTTTGAAAAAAAGAGGTCTTTAATGTCAAAGCAACCCTATTACTGCAGAAGAAGGGTTGGCATTAGTCCGGGATATAAGCAGTAGCTCATGGCCACAGGCTCGCTGGGTGGTAGCTGACGGCAAAAACTCATGTAAACAGAGCACGGCTGTGCGTTGGTATGAATCGCCAGCACCTTTGTTATGATAATGGCTCTGCGGATTTATCCAAGCCAGTTTTCATCAATAAGAAGTCAAATCTTTGCCAGTGCACAGGATGCACGGGATGCACAGCATGTCCTCTCTTACTATTTTGTACCATGCCTTGGGCACTGCAGTGAGTATTTTGAGGTTTTGAGTCCTCAAGCCCTACCCCGGCCCCAGACCCAAAGATTTCTGGGCCTTGCTGCATCCTCTTGAATGCTCTTAGGGCGGTGCTCAGTTCCATTTGGATCAGCAGCATCATAACCTCACCCCTGGAGCATCCAGACAGTATCTCTCCACACAAAAACAGTTGCAACGTTTTGTTCTCTGGCTGGGATTCCTGGCCTGCTGCTTTTCGTTCAGATTGATTTTATTCTCAACATAAGAAAACAAAACTAATGCAAGTAAGAGGCTGAAACGGCTAAAGTTGCATTGCAGGAGATGTGGAACTAAAACAAGGAAAAGAATCTCTTTTTTTGATTCTGAGTAGAACCAGTTAATCTTGGGTTCAGCCTTTCCCTCACTCAGCAGGCCCGCCCCACACTATTTACTTAAAATCACAGCAGCGTGCATTAAAATGACATTAAAGGAGAGACACCAGCCCACAAAGAGCAAATAGAGTGAGGGACACTGAGACGAGACAGCCATATATGCGTATTTGAAGCATCTCTGCCCCCTTTTTGTCCAGCACTGGTGACGCTGGGACGCTGCGGAAGGAGCATAATGTTTCCGGCCAGAGGTGTTGCCCACTCTGGCACTTCAACTTGCATTGGCATTTTGTCCTGTGCAAGGGATGGAGAACGTGTCCCAGCGCTGAAGCTCATGGTAGCGCAGAGTACGCAGGGGTGGTCAGCCTCCCCTCCCTTTTCCCCTCTAGGTTGTCACGCCATAAGGACAAGCCTTATCTGACAGAGCATTAATCCTCGAGGAGAGGCACTGCCATGGGCGCATTGATGACCCTTACGTGGGTCTCTGCCCTGCCCCAGAGCCTGATTCCTCGAGGAGAGCCTGAGTTGAGGCCAGAGGTTCTTCCTGCTGCCTGAAGGCCAGGGCTGAGCCATGCAGAGAGGGTTCAGCGGCCACGCTCAGAGCAGCCCCAAGGCGATGCGCTCCTCTTGATGCAGTACAAGGCGCTGTGAAATCTTTGTTTTCCTTAAACGACCTTTGCTTGCACAAGAGGGCCTGCCTTCAGCTGTGGGCTGCTCTGCATACTTCACCGCTTCAGCAAGGAATCCGCTTTCCTCTGCTGAACGCGAAGGCTCAGACAGATGTTTCTTCATCTCCACAGAGCATGACGATATCATTGGCAGAGCTCTCGGAGAGGAGCTGTCTGCATCTCCCAGTGCCTCAGCCCCTTCCATACCAGCTCCTCTCACCTCTGTCAAATCCTCCTCCAGCACCCTTCTGCCTTTCCACCAGCACCTCCCTTTCTCCGCTTCGGGCCCCTCTTCTGCAGAGCATTTGTCCCTTGGCTGGGTATGGCAGGGAGAAGAGGGAGAGCCATACAGGGGATGCAAAATGGGTGATGATGTTACCCCAACAGGTCTACTCCAGCCTGCATGGGCTCAATGCTCCATTTGACATGTTTTCACCAGGAAAAACATTTACTTTGGGAGAGGAAGGAGGAAAACAGAAAATAAGCTCACGCTCACCAATCCAAAAACAAAGTGTGGACTCATAAATCCTCTGGTGCCTTTTTGGATGACTTCATATCTAAAAGAATGAATCCATAATACAATAGTGTGGATTCTGACATTTGAGTATTTACAGTGGGATCTTTTGCAGGTGGAACTTAGGAGGAAAAAAAAAAAAAGAACAGTCCGAGGGCAAAGGTTTTGTTTAAAAATGTACAACAAACTGTAGCTTAGCACCAAAGTGCGAGAAAAGCAGTTTATTGGCTTCTCAAGAGCACTCGGATAGCAAGACGTCCTGATGAAGAATGGAGAATGAAGAATTTCAGGAAAAGGTCTGAGCAAGAAACTGTCTTAGTTACACAAATCTTCCCTTTTGCCTGGTTGGTAAATGGTTAGAAGTGGGACACAGAAGGCAGATATTGGAAGGAGAGAGAGGCTCCAAAGGTGCCAAGACCAGATTTCACGCTGTTGGAAGTTTAAGTCTGAGGTCTGGGAAGAGGCATCATCTGTAGAGGCAGGACCACGGGTCGTGCACTCACTCAGACACCTGCTCTGAACAACAGGAACAGCTCTTGCCAGCTCACGCAGCTTCATAGAATCAGAGAACGGTTTGGGTTGGAAGGCCCCTTAAAGACCATCCAGTTCCAACCCCCCTGCCACGGGCAGGGACACCTTCCACTAGACCAGGTTGCTCAAAGCCTCATCCAGCCTGGCCTGGGACACTTCCAGGGATGGGGCATCCACAGCTTCTCTGGGCAACCTGTCCCGGTGCTCCCCACCCTCTCCGGGAACAACTTCTTCCTGATATCTAATCTAAATCTCCCCACTTTCAATTTAAACCCGTTACCCCTTGGCCTGTCGCTCCCTGCCCTTGTAAGAAGTCCCCCCCAGCTTCTCTGTAGCCCCCTTCAGGCACTGGAAGGCTGCAATAAGGTCTCCCCGGAGCCTTCCCTTCTCCAGGCTGAACCCCCCAAGTCTCCCAGCCTGTCCCCATGGCAGAGGGGCTCCAGCCCTCGGAGCATCTCCGTGGCCTCCTCTGGACTCGCTCCAACCGGTCAATATCCTTCTGATGTTGGGGGTTCCACAGCTGGATGCAGCACTGCAGGGGGGGTCTCACAAGAGTAGAGGGGGAGCAATGGTCATCAGTATGACCTGAGGTACTGGATGCTCTGTTTAAAGATCCTGGAGTCAGAAAACAGCATGAGAGGATTCCTTCCTCCTTCTCTACAAAAGCTGTTGTCAGGGTTTAACCTCTTGGTTGCTCAGTACAGCACTTGCTCTCACACCGTCCGTCTCTAAGACAGGAAACAAAGTGGTGTGCCCAGGAATGTTAAACGAACGTTGGATCCGCACGCAGCCAGGAGGGTGTCTCAGCGTGATGCCGTGGCCTCCATCAGTAACTGCTTTCCCACTTTCTTCTCTTTTAGGGCCGTTGCATCAATTTCACCAGAGTGAAGAACACAGAGGCCCCACCCAAATACCCGCTCAACAACGCTTACCCTCCGTCATCTCCACCTCCAGCACCCATCTACAACCCCCCGCCCCCGGCTCCGATCTATACCCCTCCTCCACCCAGCTCACCCACGCCCCATACCCC
>NW_010252526.1:0-489 GCF_000690775.1 Eurypyga helias
GGGGGGAGGTGGGTGGGGTGGGTGGGCAGAAATATTCAAAAGAGAAAACTTTCCACTTCTGCTCCTGCCTAACTCCTGGCCGTCTGTGCCTGCTTTCAGGTCCAGATAGGAAGCGAGGGCGCCAGACCTACACCCGCTACCAGACCCTGGAGCTGGAGAAGGAATTCCACTTCAATCGTTATCTGACTCGGCGGCGGAGGATAGAGATCGCCCATGCCCTCTGCCTGACGGAGAGGCAGATAAAAATCTGGTTCCAAAACCGGAGGATGAAATGGAAGAAGGAGCACAAGGAAGAGAGCTCCAGCACCCCGGCTCCCAACGAGCCCACGTCAGCAGCAGCCTCTGTCGAGAAAGTGGAAGAAGACGAAGAGGAGGAGGACTAAGGAGTCCCACTCGAGGAAGAGATCTCTTAGTATAACGTATGCACATGACAGCTGGAAAAGCTCCCTTTAAAGGAAAAAAAAAAAAAAAAAAGAAAAGAAAAGACTC
>NW_010252526.1:508-3802 GCF_000690775.1 Eurypyga helias
TCAGTTCCCTTCAATAATCATCTTGCAAGCGAGCGTTTGCAAACACGAAAATGTTTCTTGGGGTGGTTTTCCAGCCTTCTCTCCACTCTCCCGTACTCCCCAAACCTGCCTCGTGCCGAACCTTTCGGTAATATCTCCTAAGAGCATCCTACAATCATTTGTTTTTTCGTTTACCCAAACCTGGGTGGGTTTGTCCAGGGTACATTTCAGTGGGAGAACCGCTGCTTGCACAGAGAGTAAACCGTGACCTTCCGAAGTAACTACCTGACTCTAGTCCTAATCATGTGTAAAGGGGAAAGTGCATTAGGCTCACATTAAGAAAAAAACTACCTAATTTTGAATAAGTAGCTCTGCACTTCTCTCTTTCTCTTTTTTTTCTTTTAATTATTGATAGAAAAGTATCATAACTAACAGCTACACTAACAAAAGGTTAAACAGCAAGTATGGGGGGGAGGAGGAAGATCTTCCACAAACCACTACAATCTACAGCAATGATTTGTACTACCTATTTTGCAGACTACCTATATATCTTGCTCCGCCTACCTATCTTCGAAAGTATACTGTATTTTAGTAGTCAAAAGAAGATAACATTACTAATGTGAAACGTAAAATGCTTTTAGACATGTAAGTGTAGTCGTTCGAAAGGCACGCATCAATAGCTTTGGTATAGAATTTGGTACCGAAAAGGCTGAATATATTTAAATTTAAAATAATATATTTATTCCAAAGCAATTATAAATGAAAACCATATGCTGCAATATATCTTTGTTCTCGATACTTTACTATTCCGAGTGAGGAAGCAAACACGCGCCAATATTGTACAAAGCGGTTTAATGTCTCCCGTTGGCTTCTACCTTCGGCCGCTTCTGCTAAAGGCCGTTTTCTTATTCTAGGTTGATCTTACCTAATATAGCGGAAAGTGTTTTTTGAAAAGTGAATTTAAATGACCATGTAACCACCTTTAAAAAAGCCCCTGTTTGTCATGATTATCGAACGTGTTAATATGTAATACCGTGAATTTTCCTACTATAGCAGATACTGTATATTTGAACGATTTTTTTTTTTTTGTCATTTATATTCGTCTTGGAGCTCATGTGTAAGATCATGTCATAAATTGGGAAGTATGTAAGTAATTTGGAAACTTTGTAGCATGATGTATTGTTAAGAACTCTGTATAAATCCGTCTTGAAGGTTTGGCTAAAGTTTATTCAAAAATTGTATGTTACAATGTGTTTCGATGTGTTCGTTGTGAACATTTGGATATGCCGTGTAAGTATTGGAAGTGAAAAAAAAAAATAACGCCTGTGAACTCTCTTTGGAAGTGATACCGTGTTCAAGTATCTCCCACGATAAATGTGTTTTATGTTACACAGAAAATAAATATGCTTGTTGACAATGAATTGTGTTTCTTTATTGGGAAAACAGTTCGAAGAGAGCATCAAAAAATAATTTACACAGACAAATAAAGAAATTAGCCATATAAATCTTTCTTTTTTCTGCCGTAATCAGAAGAAAAAAAAAAATCCATGATGATGAATTGATAGGAATCAGTCAATTTCTCTATCTAGACTTCGTGATTTTTTTTTCCCTACCACAGTTGATTAATAAAGCGGAAAGCCTTCTTAATGGGAGGGCTTCCTTCTACCGTATTCCCGTGTCCTCTTGCAATCATAACCCCAGTCCAGGCGGCCGGCGATCAAGCCGAAATCGCAATGCAGTGAAATAATGGTTTGAAATGTACAGAAAGTGCGATGCGAAACTTCCAAGTGTAAATGATGTGGTGGGGTCCATGAGGGGCTTGGGCGTGCGGCTTTCGGGGTGCGGAGGGCATCAGGGTGGCATTAGAAAGGGGGGAAATCGCCCTGCTTTACAAAATTGATTCCCCCCCCCCCGCCCCGGTCCGCTGTAATGTCAAGGAAACCTAATATTTCCAATCTTAAAAAAAATAATAATAATAAAAAAAAAGCTCCCCCGAAAAGTCCCTTTATTCAGCCGGGTAAATACAGGTAGAACCAGAGCATCATTTGCGCAGAAGTTCCCTTTTTCTACTACACTCTGTTCCTGATCAACGTACTAATTGTAATTTTAATAAAATTAGTTCAAACTCCAGGTCTTTTAAAAAAAAATACTCCAGGGCTGCCTCTGTGGTAAGATGGCGCCTCTCTAAGACCTGCCTCTTCTTAGTGATGAGGAAAAGGCCATAAATCCGTTGTTGTTTATGAAAATTTACAACTTTGCAATACAACTTTATGAGTTGTTCGGTTTTTCCATTGGTCGTCGTCGGTCATGTGGATGGTAACCGTGAACATGAACTTTTTTATAATTTCCCTTGCGAGAATAGAGCCGCATTCTTTTGCTGGGCTCTGTCCTGCTTCGGATCTCTCTGGCTTTCAATCCCCATTTCATTTGTTCTTTGTAAGGCAATAGTGAACAAAGTGTGCGGAGGTTCGGCATAAGCAGCCGCCTAGAACACAGATCCGGGATGGCAATTTCCAGTTCCCCCGCTGGAAGGTGTGGCATATTGGATTCAAAGCACTGGCGTGGCAGATTTTCAACTTGCAACCTGGCTAATTTCCTGCTTCTTCTGGCACCAAAAGGAGGGCGATTCGTCTCCTGTGCAGCCAAAGCGACAGCTGTCAAAGTCGCAGGGGCTCCTGTGAGCCAGAACCTAAAAGGTGAGAAATGTATATGACACTAGCGTAAGCAGGGAAACATGGTTTTAATACGTTTAAATATTAGACATGTGAAATTAAACCAAATGGAAATGTTACCGGCCAAAAATAGAGGTGGCTGCAGCTCAGTTGATTTTGACTTAATCAGTGCATGCAAAAATAAGCCTAAATAAAATGTCTACTTTCTATTATATAGCAAGGAAGGCGTGGATTTTTTTTTTTTTTCATGAAGTTTATCTGCATGCGTTTGCCAGGAGGTTGCTGTGCTATTCAGGTTATTTTCTATGAATTCAGGTTTACAGCATTAATCCGAGGGAATTTTTTTTTTTTCCAAAACGAGGGAAAAAAAAAAATTAAACCTCCCAAACATTTAAAAAAAAAAAATGTTTCGCAGCACTAACTTAACGTTCATTTGCGGCAGCTGAAATTTAAATGTAATTTGTTTTGTACTATTTAAAAAAAAGGAAAAGAAAAAAAGAAAAAAACACCGGTCAGCACAACGTCCCCTGGCTCCCCCGGCAAGTCCAGGGGAAAGGTTATTTCTAGACGGGGGAAACAGCGCAAATGTGCCTTTGATTTTCTTTATGAGATGGAGCGCTGCCTGCAAAACCCCCGTGCCCCG
>NW_010252527.1:0-478 GCF_000690775.1 Eurypyga helias
AACATGCATGTGCGAGGCTGTGACGTGTGTGCGGGGCCGTGACATACGTGTTGCTGCGCAGATGTGAACATGTGCAAGGCAGAGCCGTAAGGGGCAGGCCATGGCATGTGTGTAGGGTGTGACACGCATGTGCAGGGCTGTGACATGCGTGTGCGGGGCTGTGACGTGTGTGAGGGGCTGTGACACACGTGTTCCCGTGCAGACGTGAACCAGTGCGAGGTAGAGCCGTGCGGGGCAGGCTGTGGCATGTGTGTAGAGCTGTGACACGCATGTGCAAGGCCCTAACAGGCACGTGTGGGGCTGTGACATGCGTGTGTGGGGCCGTGACACATGTGTTGCCAGGCAGATGTGAACATGTGCGAGGCAGAGCCATGTGGGGCGGGCCACAGCGCGTGTGTAGGGTTGTGACACATATGTGTAGGGCTGTAACACACGTGTGCGGCATCCTAGCATGCATGTGCAGGGCTGTGACATGCGT
>NW_010252528.1:0-1738 GCF_000690775.1 Eurypyga helias
TCAAACACGAGTTTTTTCTATTTACAAACGTGGCAAAAATCAACCCTTTACGCTCAAGTTTCTGGGGACGATGCCACCCCATTCCCCTACTCCACCCCAAGCGTGTTCTACTTTTTATTTTGCATTTTGCTGCTGCAGGCTCGACACACTCCACAAAAGAAACTAGTTCAACTTCATTTTCCGGTAGGAAATAAAGCACGGAGGTAGCACGTTGCAGCGTTTGCACCTTCGTGTAGGATCTCCCCCGTGTAATTACACCGTATGGATTTACACACACGAGCAATCCTGTGCGCGCACACGCCGTGTATTTTCTAGTTGCAAGAGTTAGCACGTTTTGGTGTTTGCACCTTAGTGTAGGATCTCCCACGTGTAATTACACCATATGGATTTATACACACGAGCAATCCTGTGTGCACACACGCCGTGTATTTTCTAGTTGCATTTACACACTGAATAACTTGCACCTCTTTTAAGTAATGCATTGGGATTGACAATTACAAAATAAGGAAAAAAATTAAAAAGACAAGTTACTCTAATAGCAAATTGGAACTTTACCTTCAATGACCACAAATATATTCACAATATTCCGAAGGGGGATTAAAAAAGAGGAAGAAAAATAAAAACAAAAATAAAAAGAAGAATCTTCTGCCAAAGTGCTTTATTATCTCACCCGTGTGTGACCCACCAAAACCACGAAAAAGTACTGTAAGTCCTGCTCCGGGGTACTCCACAGCTTTACAGGCACCCTACAAGTGGCTTTGTTTGGATTTGGGGTTCCTGACCACCAAGCACCCGCCACCAGCTCCCGCACCCAGACAGCTGAGATGCCAGCCATCCAAAAAAAAAAGAAAAAAGAAGCAAAAAGAAAGCGAAAAAAGAAAGAGTCCGACAACTTTTCCCTCTGTTGTTTTTACAAACACATGGTGAGTGCTGTGGTGGTCCAGGGCCTTCCTCCTCCTCCTCCTCCAACAACAACAACAACAAACAAAGCTCTAAGTCTGGCTGTTGCTGAGCAGGAACTGTACAAGCAGAGGAGAATACAATCAAAGCAAATCTGAGTGCCAGATCACTCCGTAAAACCTAACAATTACTGAAATAATAGACCAAATCATATTGAGTTGAATTAATCTCCATTGTAACTCCACTGATGTGAAGAGTGTGAATGTGAATTTGGCTCACTGTTCCCTAGTTAGTTGTTGCAGGCTTGCCGCAGAGGAGATCACAGTAGGTCCTGTGTCCCTCACGTGTGTTGCAGTGTGGGGTGTGCTGGGCACAACTCCTTCTGCTCCAGCTCTCTGCTTCCCAAGTATTTCACCACAGCTTCCCCAGCTGTATTTAGCACCAGTATGGTGTTTTATATATGGAGGCTCGACCAATCAGTACAAGCAACTTCTTAAAAACAAAACTGGACTTGTTCATTACGTTTCATGGAGAAAGGGTAAGAAAGACTGGTGACTGGTGCTCACCCCTTTTTACCAAATTTTGATTGATTCCACTCAGCCCAAATACCTTCTGTGTGCACAGAGAAACAAAATACAACTCTGTAGGATGCTCCTATGCCATGCTGCTTTCTCCTCAGCATGGTGACAGACTGCAGCATTCCCTTCATCCTAGCTTTAGACCTTGTAAGTGGAACAATCACTAGCTTAGCTGAGGCCAGAAAATGTCATGGTAAAGTTTTTGTTCTGGCTATATGGTAACTGATAAGGTTCAGAGTCCCCTTCTGGGTAGTCCCTTA
>NW_010252529.1:0-207 GCF_000690775.1 Eurypyga helias
TTGGGACACCCCCACCCCGGCACCCCCCAACACTGGGGGCTTTTGGGGCAAACCCAAGGGCTGCAGCTGAGAAACATCCCAGACCCCTGCGCCGAGGGTTTGGGGTGCCCCGCTCCCGCCCTCACCGTGCTCCAAAGGGTTTGGGGTGCCCCAGTCCCCCATGCACTGCACTCCAAAGGGCTTGGGGTGCCCGGCCACCCCACTCAC
>NW_010252529.1:640-879 GCF_000690775.1 Eurypyga helias
GCTTGGCAGGGTTTGGGGTGCCCTGCTCCCCACTCACCGTGCTCTGCAGGGTTTGGGGTGCCTGGCTCCCCCAGTCACTGTTCTCCGCAGGGTTTGGGGTGCCCCACTCCCCCACTCACCGCACTCTGCAGGGTTTGGGGTCCCCAGCTCACCCACTCACTGCGCTCCAAGGGGTTTGGGGTACCTGGCCCACCCACTCACCATGCTCTGGGGTGTTTGGGGTGCCCCGCTCCCCACTC
>NW_010252530.1:0-226 GCF_000690775.1 Eurypyga helias
GGCAGTGTCCACACGCGAAAATGAGGTCAAACACCACAGATAATCCTTGGGCGGCTGTCGCCGAGTCCTCCCTTCCCTGCTCCCGGGTGCACCCCCCAGTCCCGGGGCTGTTCGGCACACGGCTGCGGCTCTCAGAGGGCCGGGAGCCCAGCCACGCTCAGCAGCGACGGTGCAGGAGAGCAGCGCGCGGAGTGGCTTCTACCTAAGGTCCCCGGGGGGGCAGAAG
>NW_010252531.1:0-34885 GCF_000690775.1 Eurypyga helias
CGGGGGCTGGGAGCGGGCACCGCCGAAACCGTTGCAGGTACTCGCGGAAAAGGTGTTTCTTCCGCTGTTGCCCGCGGGGCTCCCGAAACGCCGGAGACTGTGTTTTCCTCCCCTGCCTTCCGGGAAAGTCGAACCGCCGCGTCCTCCGGTGTGACTCGAGGTGCCGCGTTAGCGGGTCCGCGATCCCAGGTGTCCGCGGGAATCCCCATCGAGCTACCGCCATCTTCCCAACTCCGTTCACAATCAGGCTCTTTTCTCTCGAATTTCGACTCCTGCTTTGGAAACAGTATCAACCGACGCTTCGGGGTTTTATTTTCAATCGTTCAAGTATTTTATAGATACCATTTCAGGACTCCTCTTACGGCCAGCATGCGCACCAACTCCTGTCCAAGTCGGAGTCACTCCGGGAGGCTGCGAAAGCAGATGCTCCTCTGAAAATAAGAACGCTTTCAAACTAAAGTGCGCTTTCCGCCACTTCAGTGTTCTGTAACGGGGAGTTTGCAGAAGGTTTAAAACGCCAAAACAGATTAAAGACTCTCATTAAGCAAACAGAACCCACATAAAACAAAAATTCAGAGGGGGCAGGTTTTACTGAACTGTTTTCACCTGCACGGTTCTTAAAACGTTCTCTTGCCTAAAAATCCTGAACCGAAACACAGAAAACTGCATCTCCTGTTGTGATCCATTTTCTCTCTGTATTTCTGACTTTATCAAAACTGTTTAATAAGTTGCATTTCGTCTGCCTATTTGTGTGAGATTCTCCTTCAGTCCAACCATTTACCTACCTCACATACAGAGCCTTTCTCTCCAAACTGCTGCAGGATGACGAGAGATCCAGCAAATCTTTAAATTCTCTGACAGAAAGCGTAGCTAATGGAAACAAAACTTTACTGAACCGTGCTCTGTTGTTGCAGCCCATTTGTTTACCGATTAACAATTTCTTCTTAGAAAATTTCTTCTACTAAAATGTTTCAATTGAAACATGATCAGACTGAAATGACAAAAAGCAAGAGCTATTCACCTGAAAAAATGAAAGTCGCTCCTTTAGACAGATTAGTCCCAAATTGTTATGTCAGTATTAAGCGTAAATTACTGAAACTTTACAACATCGATTTGTAATTGTAGAAATCTGTTTTGACTATGCTAATCTATGCTAAATTCCTCAGTGGCTGTTCAAACTACAGTTGTTCAAATATCGCTGCCGGAGACTGGGTATCTGCGTATTTATACAAGGAATGTGAACTGTGCATGTATAAATATGTATGCGCAGAGCCAACAAACCAGGGAAAAAACATTTTGATTTGTAAGAAATCATCAGATATTCTAGACAAGCAGCTTTCAGGTTAAGGGTTATTTACAAACTTTTCATTTGATTATTATTCATTAGCCATTGGCAAGTCATACCTGACTGGTCACTTACTTGGCTGGGCAAGCAAAAGCAATTACAGGGGGAAAAAAAAAAAAGTTAGATGACAGTGAAAATTAATTTTCAAGCTCTGTACTTATATATTCGTAAAATATATGGATATGTGGACAAGTCAAATATGCTTGGTGGCCATCTCGATACCTAGGGATAAATTACTGATGAATCACATTCGCTTGTTCCCCAACATATCTGGTTCCCCAATGTCAATCTGGGTTCCCATTGCTTAGTCAGCATGACAGTTTCCCTTGCCGCAGAGCAATGATGTCACTGATGCCACTGTGGTACTAACCATACACCCACATCGTTTACCAGAAAACTCTCACCCACTCCAACAGGAATTTTTGATGTGAGACGGTGAGGTTTGCTACATCATCCCCAAAAAGGATTTCAAAAACTCTGGGACACAAAGAAATGCAAATTAAAATAGTCTGATGCACCCACTTGCATCTGGTGCAAGGGTTCTGGTATGAACGCACCATGTCAGTGGAACGGTGGGCAGAAGTCTTCGGCTGTGTGTGCATGCGTAAATGCGATTTCACAAGAGTGCCGGAGTCAGAGTTCCCACTGAAGACGTCAGGAGGTCCAGCGTGCATCACACTTACAGGAACAGGCTTGGTTTGAAAGCAGCAAATAAGCCTGTTTGGCAATAACTTGGCAACATTAATCAAAATACTTGAAGGAAAACATTGTGGGGGAAAAGCAAAATCAAGTTATAACAAGGGTTGTTTGGTATTAAATACAGCTTAAAACCAAACACCTGTTCTTTCCCATTTCTGTCTGATACGTTTTAAGAAAGACAGTGACTCATCTTTTATCTGGTCCCACTCTTTTGCCTGGTAAATCCTCTTATGTCACTCATCACCCTTATATTCTAAAAGTCCCCTCTATGATGCATGATCAATTCAAATAAAAAAAATAAGGAATAAAATGGATTATGGGGGAAGGGAGTTCAGAAAAATGCAGGATGATGGCAGTGGAGGAGCTGATGGAACCGATCACCTGAATGCCGGTGAGGCAGGAGCAGCCACAATGAAACAGAGAAGGCAACCTACTGGAAAGGTGGGGCAAGGGGAGCAGAAGGATAAATGCAGCTAAACCCCAAGCTCTAGAGCTGAGTAAATACAGCCCCAAATTAAATCCTTTATGGAAAAGTCCTATGGAAGTTAATAAAAATAATTGCCTTTTTTGTTTTTCCTAGGGATTTTCTGCTAAATGATCTTACAGAATATAGTAATTATTACCTAGCTACTGAGCAGCTATCACAGATTAGAAACCTACAGAAAGGACATTGTTTCCTAAAGCGTTACTCTGTAAACCTTCAGAGTAATTTACAGAGAACCCTATTTCCTAAGGGATTCTTTTTACAGAGGATTTTTCCTCGAACTGTACACACGCAAGGAGTAACGTTGTTTAAAGGACACGTATCAGCCATTTGCTTTGATTCCCACAAACACTCATAACAAGCCGCCTCTTTTCCACAAGAATATTAACTGCGAGTGTCAATGATGATGTCAGACATGCTAGCAGCCCTCCTGAAACCGTTCTGGGGAATTACAGAGTCCAGGTGCAGAAGCAACAATGTGAGATCCAAAATGAACTGCAATTTGTTCAGCAAATCAAAAGAACATTTTTTTTTTAAGTAGTCCATGTCTGTTCAGAGATAACTGACTTACAGTAAAAAAAGAAAAAAAGTAAATAAGTACTGTGTTTGCTTTCAGTAGTTTGTTCTGACATAAGCTCTGCTTATGTCACTTCACTTTTTGCTCTGCAGAGTGACAGCTGAACGGTTACGTGACTGGAACTATAAATTTAAAAGTTTCTCTGAAGTGCTTTGTGAGGTATGACGGTGGGTACATTAGTAAAGCTGGGAAGACCACGTCTTTTCCTGGCAATTTTTCCCTTTTAGAAACACCCAAAACTAAGTAAAGTTTTCAGTATTGTTTTTCAGGGGAAAAAAAATGCAATTCTTTATGGAAAGAAGACACCTCATGTGCAAGAGTATGACGTTTTTAATCTCAAAACTTTCAGGTAGACAAATTGTTACATATTGCATTGTAATAAGAAGCAAAATGTATTTAATTTGCAAGGGGGGGGAAGCTAGTGCCATTGTACAAAGGGCTGTATTTACAGTAATTGTACTCAGATTTGTTTCCTATATAAGAAGCTAAAGAAAACCTTTTGATGCCATCTACCATTTTGTGCTGTCCTATGCAGCACCAAGATCAGATATTTACTGGGTTTATTTAAAGGGTGTTCAGAAAAGGAAATGGCTCTTTGGGCTTAAGTTATTTCTATTAAAGTAGAGGACCCCCCTCCAGAGAAACTGTCCTCTAAATAAATTAGAACTCCAACAGCAGCTCTCTTTACAGAGGTGACGTATTACACACCCAAAGCACCATAAAAACTGCAAGCTCTCCGATACAAAGACCATCTTTTGGATCATGTCCAGCACGACAGCATCCTGGCTTGGGACCAGGGCCTCTTAGGTAGCAATGAAACATAAACAGCAAACGACGTAACAGTTGGCATGGCAGGCAACAGCCCCATTGTTACCTAATACTATTGGAATAAACATTTTTAATGCAAGAAAAATAAATAGGGTTATCAGGATTTTTGTAATTTTATCTTTCTGGTTTTATTATTAAATTCAGAGTTAATTTATGAGAGAATTATGTTGTTATATTTGCTATCTGCTAGAGACAAATAATTAAGTTATTTCAATTCCGTGTTCAATCAGAACATAGAAATTCTAACCTTTACATGAATTAAAGTTGTTTTATATGTAACAGATTGAAGAAAAGTCCAAAAGAAAAAGTTAATACCGCTTTATATTTTTTTCCTTCACCATGAGTTGTGCAGTTTGCTTGCATGTAACTCAAACCACACACTGCTACTGTCACAAGGGGGATCCCAGCTTTCCCCCATAACTCGCAACCCCCTTCTTCGCTTTCCCAAATTTTCCAAGTGCTAAAACCAAGCAGACATTTTCCGCAACAGGGTTTGCACACTTCATGAAAAATCCTGCTGCCGCTGCACTGTCAAATTCTTTGAGGCAACCAGCAATCTCAGCTCTGAGTCTAAGTGTAAGGCTTTGTTCTCGCCTAAGCCTACAGCTGATTCCTCTTTGGTATTAACAGCAGGTGCAAAAATAAATTAAGAGACTGAGTCCAGCCTTGAGAATTATCTACAAAGCAACCAAACTTATGTTGAATCCAAGCACCATGTTGTGCCTTCTGAGCATCACTCAGAATGAATCAAGTTTCTTTTTACAACAATGCTTCATCCTTTTCACTTTAATTCCTCCTTTGTTTTAGAGTTTCTGACAAGTCCCATTTCGATTAGTTGCAGTAACTGTGAAGTTACCCCTTGGAAAGAACAGGAATTTTACTCCCTCCCCATCTGTTAAAAATGGTCAGTCCTGAAACTGTGGCTATTGATAGTGAAATGCAGTCATTAGCCTTCGAGTTAACATCCTGATGAGACAAAAATGGAAAATAAATGCACACCTCTGGCAACCACAGGCTATTTAACATGTTTTCTAAAAGTTGGGTTTCAAACCCATGCCCTGTACCTCTGTAATCCTGAAAACTAGAATGCTTGACTTTGAAATGAGAGCTTGGACCCTTCAGGTTTGTTGTGCACCCACAGCTCTCCTGTGTGGACTCTGACTGGTGCCGCTGTAACATGCATTCATTCCATACCACAATCCAGCTGGTAAAATCAGGAACAGCTTATTATCTAAGTAATCTTTCAAAAAACTCACTTTAGGCACCAAGAAATTCAACCCAACCTACCTCCCCACAGCAGCACACATACACACACTATCAACATGTACCTGCTGTCTTTACATCCCACCCTAGGACATACTCGCTATCTCTTTCTTGACTGTTTTACACACTTCTCCCTCTCTTTTTTCTTTTTTTTTCCTATCTCCCCCTCTCACACACACACAGAACCAGTGTTTGTCTCACTACAGAATCAACATAGGGGTAGAGATTTCCTTTGGAAAATGATATCAACACGTGAAAAACACCATGTAGCAGACTGGGGTATTACTGCCGTCATCCCTAAACAAATTGTGTCTCACGTACGCAACCCTAGACCACTGCAGACAAGCTTATTTGATTCAGTACAATTTTCCTCCTCCAGATATGACACCACTGTCATGTACTTTCATTCATTCTCTTTTATCTGTCTCTTTCCTTATTCCCCATTATTTACTTTGCCATCATCCAGCAACCACTGTTACTCCAACAGCTTTCTCTCCCTCATGCACGATCCATCCTTCTCTCCAGTTCACCATTTCTCCCCACGCTACCGCATCTGCCTCATCTCAGCAAACATACTTCAAGCTGGCAGCATCCCTGCTGTCTCAGCTGCAACAAGCTCTTCCCCTGCTTTTCCTTTGCTGCTTCCAAAGTCATTCTCCAGCAGGAACACCTCCTCCTGCCCTTCTGCTGTCCAGGTCCCACGGAGAGCTCTGGTACTCACTAGGGGAAGGGGATTCTGCACAACCCTTGTGTCTACATAAAGGTCCAGCTGGTGAAGCAGAGGAAGGGGAAGGACAGAGATCACTTGTGCTCTACCAGAAGCCTGGGGCTGCCTATGGAGGATGCTTTAGGATGGTAGAAATAGATCCATCCTACCCCCATGATAATACAGGATCAGCAGCTACTCCAAAACAGCCCAGAAATAAATGCAGCACAAATAATTTCTTTATGATCTTTCCTTAGAAAGTAAGTTATGTTCCATATAACTAACAGGAGTCCTGTTCAGGCTAGGAAGCTTTGTATTCGTGCTAGCAAAACAGGATGGGGATTTTAAAAGATATTGATTGCTTTATTATATAGATAATAAACACAGAGCTGTATTTTGCAAAATACTGCAGTCACATTTGGAAGGAGCAGACCTGAGCATCTAGCAGATTTTTGCAAACAGTTTATTTTAACCGATAATTTTTTTTTCCTGCAAATCTGCACCTTTAGGACGAAAGCAGAAGAGAAAGCACAGAGTTAAGCCGCCTGCAGCAAACTCTACAGCAGCCTCAGCTCAGCTTTCTCTTGCTGGGCACAGCCTGCAGAGATGTAAATGCTGCACCTGTGGGTCTGACTGTTTTCAAGACAAAGCAGCAATGCGGCTCCACCGAATCCTGGACCTCAGAATCCCTACACTGAGAAAGCTTCACAGATTCACAGAGTGGAAGGGGTTGGAAGGGACCTCTTGAGATCATCTAGTCCAACTCCCCTGCCAGAGCAGGATCACCTAGAGTAGATCACACAGGAACAAGTCCCCTGGCAAGTCCTCTAGTTTGTAGTTTCTAAGAGCAGAAAAGGTAAATCTCACAGTAGTCCCAACACCAAGTTACATCAGACCGTCTCTACATCTGATCTGGCTCATGCACACTCAAATATAATTATCTATCATTACCTTTTTTTTTTAAGCACAGATTGACATCCAGACTAAACAAGCCATTAATGCAGGAGCAATTCTGGGTTTATTTCTGGAGAAAGGGTTCCTTTGTGAGGCCGCAAACCTCTCATATAACGAAAGCTCTATGAGGGGTTTTTCAACTGTGGTTACTCTAACCTAAGTTGTGGTTTGCCTGCATGTGGCTTCACTAAAGACAATCTAAAGGATTTTAGTAGAGTAGCAGATTTTTTGCTGCCAATAGCTTTTGTTGCCTGTCAGACCTTGTCCTGCACACGGCTTATCACAATACACACTCAAAATTGGTGACCATTTTTATCACCTACAAAACTATCAGAGTTCATTTTCTATTTCAGCTCCCAGGAGCTCCAAAACAACAGGCTACCATTCAAGCAGCTTTAAATGATCTGTGGAGCAGGGCTTTAAATGAGGGGGAAAGGGAGCCACAGGAACCTTTAAAGAGGGAAGAAACCAAAAATGAGACAATCGGGCAGAATTTTGATGTGAGGGGAAGCCTGGGAAACAGTGCCTGCCACGGGAGGGGAACCCACCCTCCATCCCCTTGCCTAGAAGCCGGGCTCTGGCTGCAGGCGCTGCCATGTGGAGCCCGTTACTCCCTTCCAGGTCAGTGGAGCTCTGAACCAGAGGCCTGCGAGGGATCCCCTGATCCCTGACGTCAGTACCTACTATCGTAGACTGGTCACGCATCCAAAATCAGTTACGCGGCTTGCAGTGCCTCAGTAAAAAGGTCGTTCAGAATCTCACTCTTTCTCCTCCTAATTTCCAGCCAAAACAAATGTATGGCCATTTCTTTGGGACCAACTTGTTCTTCTAGTTTTAAGTATCTCTTCTGCCTTCTTGAGCTTTGGTATTTAAAAGGAGCAGTAGTATCTTTCTCAGACTTCATTTTCCTTGACTAGTCGAGGCACAATCTTTTAGTTCCTTTAGGTAACAGTAGCTCCAGTCTCCAGATGTCTCACCTTGCAAGCTCTATACCTCTTCCACTTGGAATTCATCTTCCCTCAGGACAGTTGACTACAATTGCAGTAGTCAGATGCAGTAAAACCTCTCGCTGAGGTTTTACAGCTGGCTTAAACATTTAACCAGTTCTTTTGGACATATTTTGATTGATGTATCATGGTCACAATACTGGAGGGCATGGGAGGGGTCGTTCTTGCCCATGTAATTTTGTGATGAACGCAGCCATGAGGACTTTCTTTCCTCTTGGTTGTTTCCAACCAATGAGTTCAAAGACAAAATTCATATTTGTCCCTAGGTGAACGATTCTGTGCTTCGTACTGCTGTGTTTGATTCTGCTTCCGGTAATACAGACTTCAGAGCTCTCTGAATCATCCCAAAATCTGCTCCAGTTCCCCTCTGTGCAGACAATGGCCTTTCAAATTTTATAATCTATAAACTCTGATAACACACTCTCACTTGCACACAGGAAAGAAAATATGAAGCCAGTTCAGTCCCCAAAGAAATTCATGCTAAATTCAACTCGCAACCTTCCTTACGCCAGCAGGGCAACTGTCCTCCCTTTAGCTGCAAGCACTTCATTCTCAGGAGTTGTACAGCACCCAGTGTTTCTGCAGACTTCACCAATACTCAAGGCACTGCCTGACAGCTCTGCAAAACAGGGAATTATTATTCATGAATGGTGCCTTACAGAGGAAGAAACACAGAATTTTGATGTTTTTGCCTAAAGTTATGCAGGAAGCTTAAAAGAAAAGCTATAAAAGACCGTGGAAAGAATGACACAAAAGTATCCTGGTCCCCCCTCTATTCCTCTGCCTGCAACATCACCGTCTATTTTCTCATCCCCTGCACATAGAAGGAAGGAGTCCAGGCTGAGTCTGGCTTCCGGCAGAGGCAGAGTAAGCAGATCCCGAAAACCACAGACTGCCAGAGGGCACCTGGCTGCCTGCTCTGCCCTTCCAGGAAGGCAAGCAAACGAGCTCTTCCAGCGGAGTAGCCACCCAAAGAGCACAGCTCCAGCCCTGCCTAAAAAGCCTCCTGCCGTCTCCGCCACCGAGGGTCTGATCACAATGCGTGGCTCATCCTTAGCGCCTGCTGTCCTGCTTTTTAAAGAAGAACAAAGTTCTGCTCTCCTTTGTTTTCCCCTCTTCCCATGGCCATTTTTCTTTGTTATACGTGACACTCAATGGTTTTTAAAACAAACCCTCACATTCAACAGAAGTGTAATTTTTCAAAACCACGCTCATTGCTGAGATCAAATCATCCCTCCTCTGCTGTGACCTACCAGCCTTCTACGCAAACCTGCTCTACCCAACATTGAATTATAATGTGCATAAATGACTCCATTTAATCTGAGAAGAAATTTAGAAACTCCAAGCAACTGTAATCGACCTATTGTTTGATTACAAAAACCCTCCATGACCTCCTGGTTCATTTGTTTGTTCATAGTGAGATGTAAAGAAGTCTCCACCCCTCCCCAGTTATACATACCTTCTTGTAAGTGAGAACTTGCTCTCTGTCATCCGATATTTGGCCTGGCCTGGGCGTAGAAGGAAGATTCCCACCTACAGATGAGTGCACTGTCAATATTAACAGTTTTCATGAGATTGCGGCGCTACACTGCCAAGCAGAAATAGTTCATCCACATGACCCGTGTTGAAGCCTGGCGCACAGTTTGAGGTACTTCTGGAGGTTTTCTTAGGTTTTTGCAATAGCTGGGTTTGAGGCAGCAATATGAACATAACTGACACAGCGGCGGCTGCTGCAGTTGCACTGACCTGTACTCCTTTTTGTGCCATAAGTGACCCGACCACAGCAGGACTCGTTACAGCTGCTACTTCTGTGTACACTGTGTGTCAGATTAGGTTTTTCAAAAGACGTTTTGAAATGCCTCTTGTTTTGAGTAACAACGACAAAGTTGATTCACGCTACTACTCTTCCATGAAAACCAGCATAGCTGGGTTTCAGCAAAGATATTTCTTTATAGAAAAGGGATCTCAGTGCATATGACTTCCCCAACACTCTGCAGCACTTTAAGGAAATGCAAGAATAAATGTAGGAAGGAATGGAGAAGATCTATAAATCTGATGTATGAAAGTATGCAAAAGGGAAAAGAAAAACAGCTGTGTTATCAGATGGCAGGTTAAAATTCAGAAGGAAGGGAAGCGTAGAGAAAGGTAAAGGAAAAGTAAGTGGAGTCAAGTGGAGTCACCATCTTGGAGCTTAGGGGGACCCCCAAGAAAGGATGCATCATCCTTACTGAAAAAGCAGAGCATTTTTTTCAGCTGTTTAGCTAGTTATTACAGTTATTGTAAATCCTACCACACCCTTGCAGTAGGTTCAGAAATACGCTTGTCTAATGTCCTTCATGTTCTTATTCCCCAACCCCTAAGTGTTCTTGAGAAGTTCAAGCTGAACAATGATAATTCACTCATTTATCCACAAGAAAGATTGTATCCTTCCTATGCCTGAAACTTTGCACCTAATTCTTCTCTGCTTTGGGCCAGCATAAAGCCACGGACTTCAAGGGACTGAGTTATTTCTACCACAGTCAAAAAGAAGAGGCAGATTGCATGTTTTGGCCTTTCCTTCCAGCCCTTCCCTTGCCTGCCTGCCTGTCTTACTCACTCTTTGCAATACTTCTTTTTCTTTTTTTTTTCCCCCATTTCAAAGCCTCTCCAATTGCGGCTCACAGGGATCTGTCTGAGATAAGGTTCTCTCTCTTCATAGGGCAAAAATGCTAGAAGTTATCTAAGCCTTATGCTGCAGGTGAGTACTTGCTGCCGTTACACGGGATGAGGAGTAGGTGGCTTTCTCAATGAGCACTGGAAATGGAGGGAAATTTAGGAATCCCTACACAGGTAAGACTGTTTCAATTGTGTGAAATGAGCAGCAGCGAACAACTTCAAGCCCAAGACTCCGATTAGATGAATCTACCAGATGGAAAATTACTGAGAAAGCTAACAAGACTGTCATATTTTGCTGATTCGTCAACATGTGCGTTCTGAGCTTGTTTGAAAACAAAACAAAACAAAATCCTCAGAAAGCCAGGGAAAGCAGAATCACAACTGGGCTTTTCACACGTGACCAAAACAAACTGCCCACACTTGTAGACTCAGTCCTCACTGGCTATTTAGAGGTAAGGTAAATTCTTCAATTCCTGCATTAACTGCTGAATGAAAAGAACTTCTTTATAGTTCTTTACAGTAAATATTTTTTAGATAAAAGGCGTAGATGCTATATGAAAGCACGTTTGTACTTAAAACACCAAATAAATTGTTTAATGTTCATTACTCCCTGGTGTCACTGATTAGGTAACTCACCATAAATTACAATGGGGATAATTCTGACTTTGCAGATATCTCCAAAACTGTTACGTCCTGCTGTTTAGGAAATGTTTTGTTTACTTGAAGAAAAACCACAACTTTTCTGTATGTCCTGACTTTGCACATCTTTTTTTGTGTTGTACTTCCCATCAGAGCTCAATGGAATTGGCTTTCTAACTCCATTGATCATACTATGATCATGGTTTTGTTGGAGGTTTGCATATTCCAAGCACAAACATTGACCATCCTCAGCTGACAGGTCGTTTTACCCCACGTTTAATCCTTGGAACATTTTGTTCGTGTGTGCTTAAGGACTCTGTGAACACTGTGTTTGTACAAATGGCTATGCACACAGAACTAACTGAACAGTTAACACTAAATACTGACGTGTACCTAAGCATTTGTGCATGGTGATGGTACCTGGTTTAGAAACTTGAGGAGTCAGGCTAGTGTAGTGTAGTTAATAACTAAAAGGGTTTGCTTCTTTTGCATAAACGCTAAAACTGTATTACTGGTTAAAAATATTTACAATATGCAATGTGTAACCATGCTGTGGAATCACTGATATTTTAAAAATGAGGTGTTTATAGACAGCTAGCAAGGTTAACCTTGAAATCACAAAACAAGTTCACATAAGTTTCAGAATTTAGGCTGGCAATCCAATGAATGAGGCTAGGAAAAAATTCCCCTCCCACAAGCAGTTTATTCCACAAGTGCCTTCATTGAGATTTTTTGCAGATTCTTCCAGAATTTCTAAGAGTGGACCTTCTCAGTGGAGGGCAAGACCACTAGACAGGCTTCTCTGCAATGGCTGCTTCTGTGTTTCTAGCAAACATAGCTTGGCGGAAAAAAACCAATCAAATGAATGCTGGGGGAAAGGGGGATGCAGAGCAATGGAGCACTTCCCACAAAAAAAGAAATTTGGCAGAAAAGAAGATGAATAAGGGCTTCAGAATACAGCCCAACGAACAGACTGCACTCCAAAACAGTACCTGGCTGGAACAGTTGGTTTAACTTGTTCTGTGTGATATAACAGTACCTAAGAGTAGGAAGTGATCTAAAAATATTAGTGTTCATATGTTAGCAATGGTGTTTTCGCAAAACATTAAAATATTGTCAGAAAGTAGAGATTAAAAGCCTGCAGCATAAATGTAGTGGTTGCCAAATGTCTCTGTCCCGTATTGTTAGAAACGCTGAAACATGCCTGTTCACAAATGCCTTCTGGACATCGATATTTCGCATCACTGTCTCGCTCCTTCCCCCACCCCCAGTCATCAGTTTTTCTTCACAGCTCCATGAATCACAAAACCGAACGCACTCTGAATCACCCCAACACTCATCCAAAAGGTAATTCCCCAAGCAACAATTTGCTTGATGTGGTGATTGTAAATAACATGTACGTGGCTGAGAAGCGAGGAGCTGCGTGTTACCACCAGGCAGTTTTGGCCACCAAGGCCAGCTGAGCTCAGTTGGGAAAAATACTCCACCTTTCAGAAAGTTTAGCTACTTCCCCCTGCTTGATTTCACCCCCCACCCAAATGAATCGGTTTAAAAAAGAAAAAAAAAAAAAGTTATTTTAAAGCTGTCTGTAATAATAAAACATAAACAAGAGACTGAAAGGAACACGCAAATATCCCCAAAATCTCTCGAAATGTTAGTTTTAATGAGTTAATATTCAAGAACCTCCACTTCATGGTCACGCTGGGAGACATTTTTGTGACAACTTGATACATCTAAACATAGACATAATTTTTCTTGATTTTGGTTCCACAAGTTGGGATGAGTTTAAAATGGGGAAATTTAAAAGGGGGGGAAAAAAAAAAAAAAAGGTGAATTTCTCTCCCAGTAGAGCAGATTCTCTTTGGGGTGGACAGGCTAAGCAAGCATACTCAGAGGGCACTCCTGGGCTGGGGATAGCACTCTGCTCCAGAATTAGCTTTCCCTCTGACAGCCCACAGCCCACCTTCTTCCACCTCGAGGGACAGTAATTCCTCTCTACTGCCCGTCCTCCTTGTTCCATCCCTCCCACAGTATCCTGTCAGTACCCTGCTCTCTCCTCCTGCTCTCTGCTGACAGGAGGACCACTCCATTTTAGTCACTCATCTGAACTGTTAACAGTTTGGCCCTTTTCCACCTCCCTACATTTAATCGTGGGTTGCAACGAGGCAAAATTGACGACCCCAATTTGTGCTGCCTACCCCAATTCTTAATGCAGCCAGGCAGACATCGCTGATACCAGGATGCAGGAGTGTTTCCTCAGCAATAGGTGATGGAAGTTCCTTACGCCTTACTTTTTATGTTGGAAACCTTTTAGGCATGTCTGCTTTCCATTTCTGTAGGTGTGAACATTGCTGAGCTCATTTTTATCTCCTTGTCTTTTATGTCTTTGTACAGAGAGCTATTCCTTCTCCTCTTCCTGAATTGTCCCCTTGACAGATTTTGCCTCTTTTTGTTTCTAGGAGCTGGTGCCTTGTTTCATTTTAACATCTTTATGACTGTGCTTGAATCATGGCTGCAGTGCGGAGCAGCGCCATGAAAGACTCCTCAGAAAGGGCTCCCTGTACCTCTGAATGCCTCCATCCCATCTCTCCATGCACTCACTGCAATTTTGGAGCGAGGTGTTGGTCTCTGGGGGTGCCAAGTGGGCTCTGGCCCCAGAAGGAGGATTCAACCCCCTCCAGGCCCACCCAAACCTGCCCGGGGTGCTGAGCTCCACACCATCACCTGCATTCAGCACCCAGGGGCTCCCTGGGCTCTCCCTTCCCCCACCACTTAGCCAATGCCAAACGCCTTACTCTCACTTTCCAGGGTCTTTTTACAAGCAAATCCCCTTTCCACCTGCCCATCCTCCTCCTCTCCCTGTCTCCATCTGCTCGGTGTGGCCCTCCCCTGCTCCATTCGTCCCCTCCAGCCCTTTTTTGTTCCCCGCACATGCCTGCTTGCAAGCTCTTTTCATGCTGTCTCTCTGCCTGGATTTCTCTTCATAAAACCCATCTGCCGTGCATTCGCTCTCTTTTCCTCCCACCTTATAACCCTTCACAAAACTAACTTCAATGAGACTTAAAACAGTGGCCTCTGCCACATTCAAAACAATGCCTTTAAACTTTTTCATATTAATCTGGAAAACTCACTGGCACCAGTCATCTGCGTTAGTTTTTCCAATAATCACGCTGGTCTTGCCTTCATTTGCTTTCTCCCCTCTTCCCTCTCACCCCCCTCCTTGTTGCCCTCCCCTCCTGTTCATTCTCCTTCTAACTTGCGCTGGAAGCTTTTCAGGGCATCTTTATCTCGATCGGAGAGTGCCGTGCATGCTGATCAAAGAGAGGATTGAGCTGAATGGAACCAAGATGTCCTCAAACTCCAGACACTGCTGGAGATGTTACATCTGAGCTGTTTTAGTAAACACCAGCCAGAAAGGATGAGTTGAGAAATTATAACTAGAGATTTGACTTGTGTCAAGGAATGCTTTCCTGAGGTGAAGTCTGACAATCCCTCCTCCGACACCAACTGGTGTTTTGACCTCCCGACTGAAGGTGACAGAATCCACCAGGAGCTTCTTGCTGTCTGCCAGCACACAGCATAACCCAGGCTCCCCAGCATCTCCAGACCTGCAGTGGGTGACCATTTTTTAAAACTCGGGATGATTCCATTTTACACGCTCTCCACATCACCATGCCAGATCTAACATTCCTCTCCTACAAACACCACCCACTGAATTTCACTGCTACCTCAGAAGCAATACGCATTGTGCTGCTCAACGTTTGCAGGCAGGTAACCACATCTGTCTGCCCCGCCTTCCCCAATCTGAGCTGGAGATAATGTGTGCATACCCAGAAACGAGCTGTGAAGACTAGTTTTTCCCTCCTGACTTACCCAAGAGAGCAAAGATGCATAGGTCACTTGATTACTTGTATAATAGAAGCACTCAGGAGGGCCTGTGGGGACCCAGGGACTGTGCAACCCCTACTCTGGTGAGTCTGTCACCCAAACCCTCTAAGGATGTTCCCAGTGGGGGCAATCACGCTTCTGGGAAAGGCATTCTGGGCAGAGAGGGAAGGCGCGGAGGCCAGGGACAAGACTGAAGCGAGGAAGGCTCCTGACCTTCTGCGAAGCTGGAAGGATCCAAGAGTCCTGTGACAGAGGGCACAGTTCATTCTTCTGCCTATTCCTTGAGCAGTCCCCGATGGTGATTTGAAACCACACAATTCATGCAAAATGGGTCTAAACAGAAAAAGCAGCACGTGTTTGTATGTTGGCAGTGCGTTACTGAATTAGCATCTTCACTAACAGCAAAGGAAGACCAAAAAGATGATAAAGCGACTTCCTTCACAGGGTAGGTCATCAAAATCAATGCAATGGCACAAAACTAGAGCAGAATGGGTATCTCAGGAGGCTGGTAATAGTAACAGCATTTCACCTTAAGGCTGTCCAGACTAATAATTGAGTTATTAATGTCCTAAGACTCAAGACAGCCCTCCTCACCCCTTAAGAAAAGGGGTGTCATTTCATTTGCAGGGAGCTGTTCCTGTCAAGTGCAGCTGAAACCTTCCTCTGTGATCTGCTGGCTTTCTGGCTGCCTGTAGGGCATTTATGGTCGCAATCCATTTCTATGAAAGGGAGGGCAGCCACATTTCGAAAACACACCTCTAGAACAAAAAATTATTAACCAACCTTCTCTGTAGTTTCACTGGAAGGAACACAGGACCGAATTGGCTTGCGGACTTAACTCTCTTCATTCATTTGTAAGAGTCCTTCCAGCCAGCGTAGAAGAAAACAGGGCCATGACACTGCTTTTGTGCCTATATCTCAGTCCAAGCCTGCCAGTCTCAAAGCTACTGGAGAGGAGAAGCTGGAGTTTCCACAGCTGGGATGACTTCAGCATCTTGGTGGCATTTTCATGGGCCAGAATTTTTATTACTAAAAGCAATCCCAACCTCCCATCTGAAAAGTAACTTTAACTTTTGGGAGGCTGATTATCACTTACCATTACCTTGAGAAGAATCTCAAGACTGGCCCTTCAGTTACTAACTGGTTGTCAAGAACTGGATTTGTTTTCAAAGAAGTTTTATCAGAGGGTGTAATTAATCAAAGCATCTGACTGAAGTGCTAACACCCACAAAAGTTAATTTTCAAAGACTTGTAAAGCCTCATGCACCTTTTTAACAGTACTAGTGAAATGTATAGTAACAGCCCAACAAGCCCTTCCTCAGTTTTTATCTCTGCTAGGCCAGCAGAACTCGAGAGACAGTCCTGGGGTTTTGACAGAGTGGTGAGACAAACTGTGTTCAGCAGACAACATAAATTTCCTTAAAAAGTCACCAGAATTTTATTGCAATTGTGGATTTTTTTTTTCCTCTTTCACTAAGAAGATCCCTAAGTTCTACAGCTATGAAGTAGCAGTTGCCTCAACCTAGCTTTAGGTGGGTTTTTTATACTTCATTTATACTATGTATTTACCAGTTTGCTTGTCAGGGGTTTGAAGTGGGGACAGTCTACTGTTCGGGGTTCAAGCAGTATGACAAACTAGCACAACAGACCTCGGTTCTGGGTTACTCCAAGGAAATTCTGGGAAAAAATGGCAAGTGGTCAGTAAAGGAGACACAGAGTAAGTGCCTCAGAAGCACCAGTTTCAATTGACCTTTCTTCATGGCAGTTCAGGAGCAGCTTCTGTCCCTGGGATGCAAACAGGAGCACAGGGGACTCCTCACAGTGCCTACAATGCCATAGCCACAAGCAATTTTTTCCCAGAGCAATACTGGGGTACAGAAAGATTTCACTGAACCTCCATGCATGTATATACAGTGTGCATGAATGCCAGGGAGAAGGAGAGATCAATGAAAGCCTGATTTAAAACACCTTATTGCATCGCAGTTAACAGTCCAAAATGCTGTAGCCATAACACAATTTAAAGACACGGTGGGCTTTGCCACTGCTGTGAAAGACTAAGTTTTATTTTGGTGCTTTTTAATAAGAGGGAAGGAAATGCCTCACATTGCTCAGCAATGATTCCTTTGGGCAATTAGGAACGACATCAACAGGCTGCAGGGAGGTTTGCCCAGAAAAATGAAGGGTGCGGGCCAGAAAGCAACAACAGCAGACCCTTGGAGGTTTGAAAGTAACATGAAGGATACCCAGAGGCAAGACTGGGAACATCTTAAATCAGGGAAAACAGCAGTAGCTGCATAAAGCCCATGCTGTTTTCTGTTTTCAGGTTTACAAAAGCTTCTGCAAATGACTAAGCCATGTGAAAACGTTAAAAGGTTACAGATAAGACACGGAGTAAACTCAGCTGTATCTGTGTCACAACCAGCAATATGCTGCATTCCTAACGAGAAGATCCTGGATACATTTTGGAAGGGACTCAAGCTGCCAGGCTCAGAGCCAACACAATCTGTGGGTGGGTGCTGGATGCTTGCCTTGAAATCCGCTCCTTGCCAGCTAACCTATGGAGTAATAATGGCATCAGTTTTGGAGGGAGATTTCAAAGTGTTTAAAGCTAGAAGAGACCACAAGTTGATCTACTTTGACCTCCTGCTTATCACTGTTTGTTAAATTTCACTACTGCCCTTTCTATTGAGAATAATGATTTCGCTTATAATAAAACCATTCATTGGTCAACCAAGCTATCTGCATGCTGCGATACTACGAGCAGGAAGGGAAGAAGGAGCCCAAATACTTGCAACCACAGGTGTGGTATGACCAGGCATTCCTTGTAGGTGATCCACAGGCCTATACTGAGAGAAAATCAAGATACTTCCCAGGTCGCAGCTGAGTGACCAGGGGAATAATTTTTTCCCCTGGCTGATCCAAATCTGATCAGCAGTTCCACATGAGGTATAAGACTGTGAGACACTAGACAGGCATCTTGAAGTGAGAACTCCCTCTACTATCTACCCTATCTGGTCTCTCATCTACACCCGTGGCCTGTCTTTGAGAAGTCAAAAGAAGGTGAAAAACACCCCCCTCCCCCCAGAATGCATCTTGCGGACCGAGCAGAGGGAAATATCCTTCCTAACCCCTGTGGGCAGCCAGCTGAAGACCTGAGACTTTATTTTAACACCAGGATGTCTTCCAGAAAGGAGATGGGGGAGGACAACAGAAGGTAAAGATGAACTACAAAAATATAGCACTGTCCCCATTCCAAGTAAATCACAACCTTCCGACTCCAGTACACTATGTGGGAAACATACAGGGTGGGCATTTCCAAAGATCACACTCAGAGGTAAAATCATGTTACAAACTCCCAACCTCTTCTTCTAGCCCTTTCCAACTTTCTAAATGCATCAGCATAAGGAATGCCTAACAAAGAAGTTAAAACAAGGTAGACTAAGATGATAGTAGCGAAAGAAATAAACTCAACAAAAACCTGAAAAATGAGAGGGCAAACTAGGCTCACTGAGAGATAACAAAGCAAGCATTAATTTAACAGTGTGGAAAAATGAACCAGTTTATTCCGTATGTGAGCAAATAAACAAAACCAATACTGACAATAGTTTTAGGTGAACTAATGAGGAGAGGAAGGAACAGAACACTGATCGCGAATGAAGGGTAAGCAAACAGGTTTTAGGGATAGACGGAGATGAAGCACTATGTTAGCATGAGTTACCTAGAGATGAAATATGAAAAACATGACTCATTCACTATTTGTAAAAGTATTTTCCAAGTATTTGGAAACAGACACCACAGTTCCAGCATTTAGCAAATAAAGATTCTAGAAGATAGGCTGACATTATCTTCCTAAAAGACTAACACCTACAGTTTTTTAAACCCTCTGAGATATTTATGAGTAGCCAGGGGGTGCACTTGGAATTGTGAAATTTAATTAGTGAGTCACTACAGAATTATGAAGCGTAAATCAGGTCAAAACCATTTTCATGCATTAGCTGTGGGTCTTGAGGAACCAACAGATCCAACCTAAGAGATATTCAGGGGTATTTGCTTTTTCATCAGGTTCTGTGTGAACTGGATTGCCAAATAATCCACTTCATTCATTAGCAGCAATTTTAAGAAATGAGCCTGGTTCTGTAGCCGGCATATTAAAAAGCCCATCGATTATCACTGTTGGGAAAGCTTTCTATTTAAAGACAGGGAGCAAGGAGGCGGAGATCTAAACGTGCAGGGTTTGTACCCTACCCTAGAGATGGTGAGGAGCAGAGCACTGACAGGGCTCTATCATCAGCATTTACTGACCATTTACACCAAATACCAGCACTTCACTGTCCCTTGAACTCCAGTCTCCAGGCAAGGCTCTCCCGGCACTTCCCAAAGGCAGCAGTTACACACAGAGAACTGGAGCTGGAAAGGCTCAGTGCTTTATCCCAAGTCACACAGCAAGTCTCTGGGTTTGTGCCGGGGAAGAAGTTGTGGTTTGGCCAATGGGAACAATGAGCACAAACCATCAGCTGATTTCAAAGATGTGCTCACTTCTATCAAGGTCACGCTGAGCGCCGCTGCTAGCATCATTCCTACTACGGCAGCGGTGGAATCTCTTCCTCAAATCCCTCATCTGTTTCCAGCTCCTTTTATTGTGAAAAAAATTCACGTGGCCTTGCTCTCATTCTCAGAAATACTTGTTTCTGCGCCCATATTCCCTGCACTCATAGATCTTTTCACATCCCTCTGCCAGTCAATCCCTGATCTGATGACTCTGGCAGGTTCTGCCTCCCGTTCTCTGTTCAGAGCAAACAGCGTTAAAAAAGGCTAGCAGCTACGTGTTTGCAACAAGGAGAGCGCTTTAGGAACCCAAGTGCTTAACAAGAGTAAAATGAAAGCAGCATCCAATCACATTGTGCTGTGGTTTTCTGGTATCAAGAACTGAGGTAGGTGAAATGTCTGGACAAGGCAAGGGTTATTTCATCTTTTCATATGTGTCCACTTGAAACTTTTGCCCCAAGTACAGCAACTCAGAATTAAATAACTGCTCTAAAAAATCATTAATTGTTCAATTTCTTCATTTAATGCAGCTGACAGTGGTTGCTATATGCTTATGCATTCTTCTTCTTTCCTTCTGACCATAAACACAGAAAAATTCCTCTTAGAATGTTTTACTGGTTTAAGGTCATGGTAACAGTGCTAAAGTTGTAGTCTACAAGCAATGAGCTAAGTTTTAAAATCATGTTAAACTTACTGGATCCAAAGGAAGTTTTCCAGAGCATAAAGCATATTGGGAGATAAACTAAACGAAACTACCAAAAAAAACCCCAAACCCAGACCCTAGAAAACACTGTTATTTTACACCAAGCTGTGAGTAATTAAAGCTGACATCCCTAGACAAACAGCAGCAAGTTTTTCTACAAAAGCTGGAAGACAATACAGTGTGCATCAAGAAGATATCTGCTGGAAGCAGACGAGCAAAAAGCCTTCCTTGTGGATTCAGTGACTGCAGTTCTACACCACTCAGCCCAGCCTGGCCTCTGGGATATTTCACATGGTGGAGTTTCTGCCATCTTTCTTCTAGAGATGCTCTACACAATTTGACTTTCTGGTGATGGCTCATTTTACTGTCTGGCTATGAGGTGTCAGCACAGGGCTCCTGGGTTTGGCTTAGCAAGGTTAAAGGGAACACGTGCAAGTTTTTAAACCTAATTTCTGGTTCTTCTCCCACTCCCTGGAGAATGAAGACTTGAAAATAGCTTGCTTCAGACTAGTTTTGTAAACCAAGGTTCTAAACTGAATTCAACAACTAAATGCTAGGCCCCAACTAAGCTGGCACCGCCTTTTCTTAAGCCTTTGTAATCACTGCTCTCAAAAGAGTGAGAAAGTTACAAGCAATGTTCTCAAACCAGAAGGTAGTTAAACCCTCACACATTACTAAACCAACACCGTTCAAAAGCAACTTCTGCCAAGAATCCCTAAGGTATTTGCATGTGCAATCGGTAGAGGATAGCAGAATTATCTCAAAACTATTAAACAAATTAAAACAAATCACTTGAGACCCCTGTGTTTAATGAAGAGCTGTGGGGAGACTGTGTTCTGTATTTCCAGTTCCTCTGAACATTTTTGTTGCAGTGATATGAAGTCAAGGATGCACATTCCAGTTCAGCCTGTAGCAGACAAGCACATTCAAAGGTGATATTCCCGGTGAGATGTGTGAAAGGTTCTTCAGGTTCCTTGAACCTTGTTAGGACCCACGCACACTGTACCATGACAGTGAGGGGGGAAGTCACTAGTCACTGGTTGACCCAGGGTCACTGATCACACGCGCTAACAGATGAAACAGCAGAAGTGCAGGCAGAGACAAGGTATTTTCAATTTGTAAAGGCACAAAGGGTTATCTTGTCTCCACCAGCATGCAGTAACTCAATGGTGAGACAAAGCCCATAATAACAGCTTCCTATACTCCGGCAACACAGGCATGGACAGTCACATGGACAGTCTTAGACTGCAGACTTCTATGCTTTGTAGGAGCTCTGGAGCCCCAATACGATGCAGAAAGGAGCAGCACATACATATGACCACCTTCTGATTGCCAGCTCGAAGCCTGGGGGAGGATGAACGCCTGCCAGTTCTATTCCCACATACGTTTACTTGGCTAGCACTTCCATTTCACCTGCATCGTCATTAGGAGAGTCCACCAACTTTATCAGGTAAAGAGGTCATGTTGTTAAAAGTGGCAAGTATGTAAGTTTTTCAGAAGCAATTCAAGTGAAAGTGGTTTAAAAGGCAGAGCACTGAGGAGAAGATAGGTTTGACTCCTAAGGCCTCAAACTGGATCCAATTAATGGCTCTGCAAGAGACCTCCTATATTATTTAATCCCTCTTTTGACAGCACTGAAAACCAGGCTAATAGTACTTCTCAACCTTGTGAGGATGATGTCAGGGCTAACCCTCTAGCGTTAGATACTCAGATTTGGTGACGATGGGGTGCTTAAGCAGCCTCCATAGAGAGTGACAACTGTCAGTACAATCAATACATGCACCTATCTCTCTACAGGTATGATATTAAAAGGACAAAACAAAACCCACAATCCCTTTGCATCAGCTCTGAACCCTAAAACATTGATTCTGGATTCCCATACTTGCAATATACAGAGTCTAAACAGGTTTCATTCAGTTTAGTGGTCATAAACGTATCATCATTAAACACTAGTGGAAAATATTGCATCAGGGAATGAAAAAAATAAAATACCTCAGAAATCTGAGCTTGCCCATAGCAAAATCCCCCTTCCAGCCTGGAAACATCAGGATTTTGGGCTCCATTTCTGTAATGAATTAAATTGCAAGTGACCTGACTATTTTCTGCACTCTTAACCTTTAATGTTATTTCCCCTTGGCTGGGAATACTTGGATTGCAGTCATAGAATCACAGAATCACTTAGGTTGGAAAAGACCTTTAAGATCATCAAGTCCAACCCTTAATCTAACACTGCCAAGGCCAGTCCAGTCGTGACGTGCCCCAGCAGTGTACCCCATTAAACCAACAAATGATGATTCCACATCTCCTACGATGAGAGGATCACGAAGGCTGTGGGGCAGCGGGGCTGTGCATCCCAGTGCTCATCAATTCCCTGCTTCCTGGCACGTGACGGATGCAGCTGGCAGAGTGCCATCTCTCTGGTCCCTGCATCCCCAGCCCATTCCGCCCTTCTCACCGAGACACCGTCAGCTCACAAGGAGCTGGGGCATGCTTTTTTTTCACCTCAGCTAGCTCTTCCACCCTGTGAGCCTCTTTCATGGGCAACTCTTTTCTTTTGCTTATTGTCAAGCTCAGCTGAATAGCTAGTTTGGGGAGGCTGGTCTTGTTCCTTGAGACAAATAAGTATTTTAGGTAATGCACTGCCACATTTTCCAAACAGCTCAATAAAAGTGACCATTTTTATATAGGGTGACTCACTGCTTCATAGGGCTATCCTATAGTGAAGAAAAAAAAAAAAAGTGACAACACTGAACTTTTAAAGAGTTTGGAGTCCTACACTTCCAGTTAAACAAGAAGTAAGTTAGTGGCTGCTCCGATACATTTAACTCGTAGTGACTGAATGTGCAGAAACATTTTTAAGTATGTTCGGATCTTTTGTTGAGAATGTGGAAAGGCGGGAGCATTAAACCCAGTCATTTTCTTCAACTTAAGAAAAACCCCAAACCAAAAGCCCAACAACAGCAAACAAAAACGAATAGCGTGCGGTTTGTGACGGCCCTTACTACCCAACACCTGACATTCAGGCAGCTCAAGGTGAACGCTTTCTGAAACAAAGAACTTTACTGCAAGTACAAAATTGTAACTATAAGGAAAAATGAAGACAAAAAGTCTCACCAAATGACAGGATTTTCTCCTTCCTCCTTTGTTTGAAAGCCAAGTGAGTTTTATCTACCCCCAAAAGAGGCTTCAGTACGGGGTTTTTTTTAACATGTGAGCTCCAAGGGATAGGAAAAAAAATACTTTAGAGGGGATTTTCCAAAGTTTCATGAAATCAGTTGTGGATCAGATGACAGAAGGATAAAAAAAAATAAGGAACATATTTTCTTCCTTTCATTTTTAAAACCACTGTCATGTTACTACGTGGATCTGACAAGTTCAAGTTTCTGGAGATCACTACCTGCAGATGGGTATCTTTGAGGAGAGGGTCTCCACACCACAGCCCATAGGTGTGACAGCAACTGCTGCAGAGACAGCTGAGGTCCCCTGAGACAGCCTGCTCAGAGACCTCTGTCCAAACGCTGCTGCCGCCTGGCACTGACCGTTGACAGTGCTTAGGAGGTACAGGGCTGCACAACCCACGTGGGGAAAACCAGGCACTGCCGCTCTGGTAGCACAGCATTTGTGACGGTGAGTTTTGGCCAGCATGGACAAAAGCAGCATTATTACTGCAGCTGTATCCAAAATGCAGATACTTATGAATTACAAAAAAAAGTTCACTCTATCTCAACCAAAACCAACACAACATCCTAGGAGGTAGGGAGTGCAGCACTGTCCTCATCGGAAGATCAGGGAAGAAAGAAATCCTCTGAAAAAACTTTATACATCTTCCCCACCTACTGCTTCCCAGCAACTGTCAGGATACCCAGCTGACTCTAGATGACAATGTGCATTACTCGTGACTTATGTTTATGAACAAACATCTTTGTGTTGCTGCTGACACTTGGGTAGGAGCTTCCTATACCCATCCACAAACATCAGTAGATGCCAGTCCTTCAGTAAAGCACCCTGGCACTAGAAATCATATCCAGCACCTGATCTAGGGTTGGACTGGTCAAATACAGCATCGATTGGTATCAAGCCATCACTACGGGAACAGGGCTGCATGGAGGAGTCTGAAAACCCTCTCTCTCACTAATGAAGATCATTAAACTCACTTGCTACTTTTAATTTTCCGGAAAGCTTTTCACTGCTTCTGCTCCAAACACCACTGGGTCTGCAGTTCAGGAAGGAAAGGTCACTTATTTAGAACAACACAGAAAACTTAAGCATCAAGGAGCTATGTCATTTAAGAAATTAGAAGAGTGGGATGAAATTGAATTTCCTTCGGTGCTTTCCCATTACCATACTCAAGTCTACTTCATACTTATTTACTACCTAGTATGAGAATTACTGGTGAGCTACAGTTAATAATTCTGCCGATGAGTTAGGCTGCCAAGGGGGCAGCATGCTAATTGGTTTCATACCCTCATAAACCAGAATAATCTCCCAGCAAAATTGTTCAGAACAAAACCAACGACAAGCCTTGCTCACAAAATATTAATCTGTTTGCATATTGAGTTACTTCCCCAATACTGTTTAAAATTCAGACAAAAAACTTACAAACAAAAGAATTATGTGAGAAAGGAGCCCATTATTTATGAAGACAGTTAAATGTGCAATTACTTTTTCCCACTGATGGAACAAAACACAAATCAGGCCGGGGATCACCAGATCATCACATGGGTGAGCAGAGCTCACTGACAGAGGCTGCAGTAGTGTCATACCAGAGGGAAACAGGCGAACTCAAGTCTCTCTGATTCAGTAGAAAAAAACCAGATCATAACCTGCATGAGACAGATTCTTGAACCATTAAACTGTGGTTCAAATAGGAAAAACACCCACGGCAACAGTAAACAGGAGTTCACAATTAAAAAGGCCAATTGCTCACTGTGCAGGAACTGCTTTTTCATAAGAAAATAACACAGAAATACAATGCCAGTGATCTGCAGCTGCATGCAGTTCTGCAGACACCACATACACAGCCACATTGCTCCCTCCTTTCTCCGTAGACAGAACCAAAACATTCCATGTATGCTGTAGACATTTGCTGTGGTGTTAGAATTTCAAGACCGTATCATGGTTTGAAAATGTGGCCCAGTCTACCCTGTAGGAAGCAGAGTCAGACAAGCACAGAAGTCTTTTGGTCTTCATCAGCTATGAATCACCTCTATGTGATGGGATGGTACTGTATTTCAGCCACAGGGAAGCAGGACACGCCCTTTGTGCAACAAACTGGACTAACAGCCCACAAAGCAGCCACGGTCATGTTCACCCTACATGCACACGGGGTGCCATAAACTCAGCAAGCACTGAAAGGGAGACTGGGAGTCACGCTGAGTTAGGACCTAGAGCCATAATATTGTAATGAGCTTTCACATATCCATCTTCCCTGCATTGTACAATGGCCAAAATGCATGTGCTTTCCACACATGGATTCAGCACATGCATTTTGTATTAAGATATGACTAGATTGCTGAATGCAGCAATTCCCTTTGTTCTATTCACATTTTTTTCATATGACACCTTCCCATTTGGTGTCTAGATGCTGATCCTTTGGAAACCTACACTTTGTTGCTCTTAGTCTTCCCACACCCACACCCCCAAACAATAAAATGTAGAAGAAAACCTATAGTCTGTGTTCCATCCTGCTGTAGGAAGAACCTCACAGAAAGGCAGAAACCTCATAGATGCTGACAGAGCAGACTCTCTACAAGGTCTTGTAAAGAAAGTTAGAATTACAGGAAATCTTTGGTCGTAATTCACATACGTTCTTTTCTGAGGGTCCAATTTTATCTTTTAATAAAGGAAGATCCATGGGAAGCTGCATTTTTATTAGTAACTCTACCCCACTCCCTAACTCAACTGAGGACTTAGCAGAGACGGGGTGGGAAGGGAGGGAACTGACTGTGCCGTTTAGCACTGCACCATGCTAAGGTCTCCTTCCGAGGGCCCGTGCTAAGTAGAGAGACGAAGCTCTCCGCCCACTTCGGCTCCCGCTAGTGGAAAACCTTTCCCCGATGGAATCCTCCTCGCTGACCTGCCGTTCAATAAACCCAGGGAACTATCACGCGCTGTGAAACACCAACCACCGTGCCCTCAGCACTGCTAATGTAACCACCTAAACAATACACACTTGCTAATGCTCCGCCCGTGAGAGGGTATCTCACTGTGAACACAACACCATGAATCCTACTCTCAGTTCTGCTCTGCAACAGCATCAGCCTTCCCCCACTCCCATTACCTGCTGCTCCCTCACACCACCCTTTTTCTGCTACAACTCCAAGCCGCAGCCAGTATCTGCCACTGCCGGCATTCTGCGATCAGAAGGAGAAGGAGCTGGTGAAGGGAGCACAGGAGGGCAGGCTTTCTCTCCTCTAATGAAACGCAGGGAGTTTGCAGTAACGGTAAGGGATAGACATGTGGGTGGACGGGATGTACTGCCTTCATTTTCCAGATTCTTCCTTTTCTTCGGGTCTGTGTCAGCAATCCTGCATGTACATCAACTTGATTTTCATGCTTTTGTGGCTCAGGGCCATCAGGGTTGCTATATACACACAAACATACAACATAGCTGTTTCACAACAACGATTTTTGTGCATTAATGCTGCAGAGGGTTTGCCATCAGAAAGTGTTACTGAAGATGAGAACGCCAGTTCTAGCAACAGATTGATACAAAAAAGTGTTATTTAAAACACAAACAAAGAGAAGAAACAATGGGAACATGAGGAGAAAAGGAATACCAAATTCTTTTGCAGATATTTGTTAAACAAAAGGACTGCTCAGATGTGCTCGTACAAATTATTTTCTGATGTAACTTCATAGTCTTTAGAGGAGGAGTGAGAATGAAAGTATCTGCTCTTGAAATGTATCATCTGTTCACTGTACTCATGCAGGTGGGCAGGTTACCTTTAAAACTATAACTTAGAAATTTTAAAATCCCATTAAATTATTGGATGCAGCTCACTCGAGATCAGCTTGTCCACATTAATCTCATCTTCTTATAAATGAGTCACGAGAAACAGGAGGGTTTGTTTCATGGAATTCCAAAAAATTTAGGCATGGTTCTAAAAAAACCCATACGGTTTAAATAATTCAGCCTTCTGCCTGTAAAACTGGGCTGATCTTGCAGGTGAATTAACACTCCTGGGATGTCGCTTATTGTAGTGGATAGAAGTGACCAGAAACATGTGAGGGAAAAAAACAAAGAGGGAACTCAGCCTCAGATGCACCACCATAGGTACAACCTCTTCTCGTCTGCCTTCAAGAGAAAAAGGACACTGGCTACATTGGATTCTGCTCATTGTTTTTTACCCAGGTTCGTCCATGTTTCCCTAGTCCTGAGAAAACTGACTGAAGCTCACCGAGAGGTATTCACATGAACAAAGAGGCATTTTAAGGACTGTCACTACAAATTCATATTTGTTCAAAGGGCTGTCTTATAGAAGGAAGACCACAGCAATCTTAACAACTCAGGCTACATAGTCTGAGATTTGGATCGCTTTTTATTTCGTTTCCACATTGCATGTGACAATGAAAGGTTGTGACATTCTAAGTGGTTCCAGACTCCATCAGGCTGTCCACAATGAATTAAAAAACAATAAAATCCAGATGCTTTTTCAAGTAAACACTTCCTTTCTCAGCAAAGTGAACCAAACGCAAAGGATACTGCTGAAAGTTTTCTTCTAGCATGTCTATTTTATGTAAAGGTCTCTTACACTTCATTGGCACTTAAGTGTTCTTGTTCCAACACAGTAAAGTCCCTGGCACTCCTTTCTGGTGTTGAAAGCCAGTTTCTTGATAAAATATCTCACTTACATGCATGATTTTAATTTGCTTGTACATTTTTAACGAAGTCTACATCTAAAATAGCACTGACAAGTTAAATTGGCTCCTAGAACACACTTTGCAATGAGCTAGAGTAACATAAAAATATTATTCTTGAAAAAAAATGTGAATTCAACTTTCAAAACACAGAATTTGTATCCTGAACAAGGAACATGAAATTGCTTACTAGCAGAAGAAAAAACATATCTACTTTTTACTAGCAGGCTGAGAAGTGAAGAAGCAAAAATTAATAAACCCACAAAAATTACAAAGAAAACCATTTGTTGTAGTCTTCTAAAACATTTTTCATAACACAGGTAAGGACTTTCAAATGCAGTATGAATCATAGAATGGTTTGGGTTGGAAGGGACCTTAAAGCTCATCTAGTTCCGACTCCCCTGCCATGGTCAGGGACCCCTTCCACTAGACCAGGTTGCTCAAAGCCTCATCCAGCCTGGCCTTGAAGACAGCCAGAGATGGGGCATCCACAGCTTCTCTGGGCAACCTGTTCCAGTGCCTCACCACCCTCTCTGTGAAGAACTTCTTCCTGATATCTTATCTAAATATACCTGCTCTCAATTTAAACCTGTTACCCCTTGTCCTGTCACTACAGGCCCTTGTAAAAAGTCCCCCCCAGCTTCCTTGTAGGCCCCTTCAGGTACTGGAAGTCTAATATTATCCCTAAGTGCAACTGTGTTCTTGAGAAACACTTAAAACATAAGATTCTAATTGCAGTGCATTGCAATTTCCACCGTAAAAATAAATCAGAACCAAAACAGAAACCTCCAGATCCTGGCCTGCAGATGACAACAGTTTATCGAACCTGGGTGTATCTGAATATCTATCTATATATATAAAAATACCTCAGAGCTGATGCCCTCAATACCTAGAACTATTCAAAGAAAGGTATAGATGCTACTTTTAGCCCTCTTCCTTTTCTGTCACAAGGGTACTTCCATTTTTACTGCCCTTTCAGTGCTCCTGGGCTATAATGAAATAAAAATGATGCTGACTATTTGCACAGCCAGTTTCTTTCCATTAAAGCCCAGCAGCACGGCAGGCAGACACAACTATCCTTTAGTAGCAACAACAGGGATCTGTTTCGTCAGAGGACAGTGGCTTCGTTCCTCTTTGCCATATGTGTGTTTCTCTGTAGGACACACACACACACACCCCCAGTCCCCACTGAGCTTCAGTTGTGTCTTGGTGGAAGGTAAAAGCACTAGAGCAAATTTATTCTAAGATTCAGCTCTTGTAAGGACTGTACAAAGCATTGTGTGATCCAGAAGAAGCTCTGAAGAGAATTAAGCAATTCTATACCTACTCACCCTCCAATGTAAGGATGTTTTCAAGCTTAAAGGATTGCCAGGACGTTTTTTGCTTTTTGATTTAGGATCTTCAGCTATTACACATCAATCTACGTAAGGGGAACCCCACTACCGTGGTTTCCACATAGCCATCTCACTACCCCTAGCTTTGGGTAGGACGGAGACAGGTTCTCTCCTCCCTTCCTGCCCTGCGACTCCGCAGTAACCCCACGGAAGCCCCCAGAAGGGTGCTGGATGCTACTACCTTCTCATGGAGGAATCAGGTATGGGTCCCACCACGCCTTTATGGCGAGGAGGTTTTCAAAGCACTTCATTTTAGCTGCTAGACACTCTGAGTTCTGAGAAAAGGGGTTTTCTGTCTTGCAAACTGTTGAAAACACAGCCTTTTAACTTATCACACGGCCTGATAACACGATTTGGAAAGCCTTAAAAAAAAACCCTTGAAAGGAAAAAGGGGGTGAAACATTCTTTAAAGACGGCTTAGATAGAAAGAACATAAATTTCTTCAGAGCAGGCCACATCACAGAGGTTTACTTGATAAAAGCAACATGTTGATTTATTCCATTCCTTTCCCCTGCTGCCCAAGCTGTGAAATACAGGCAGATGATGCAATCCCTCCGAGAGAGAAGGAAAGGGGAAAGAAAAAAAAAAAAAAAGGAAAGAAGAAAAAAGAAAAACAGGCAGCCAGCAAGCAGGCAAGAGGCTATTTCACAGCACAGCATATTGCTGGCATGTCCAAAGTTACGTAAGCTGTTCCTGAAGGGACTGCAGGAGCTCCCGGGTTCACCGCACTGCAGGCAGGGCTGGAACCAGGGTGTTCCCAACCCCCCAGCCCCACCCCAGCTAATGCTCCCCCCCACCCCGTCCTCAGCCCAAGCAGGAAAAGCATCCGAAACAGACTGACAGCCTTAAAATCCAAACAAAGCTGTCATCACCGTTTGTGTTTATTGAAAACAGAATCAAACCCAACACTGGCGATTTCTCCTAACTAAAGATTAGCAGAAAATCTTTTGTTCTGACGTCTGGACTCATCAAACATGCTTACCCTTTCAAAACAAAACACAACAGAACAAAAGCAGAGGCAGGAATTACAGTCTCTTCCCAAACTGCATGTGCTCCTTACCAATCTCTGCGTAATGTATCCTCAAGACTAAATCACTAAATTTTACTTGAACTCAAGATCATTCGTTCTATTTATAAGTGAGATATTAATTAGATAGTGTTAATTTGCACATGAAACAACATAAGATTAGATTAACATAAAGTTAAAGCATTCGATGATTTTATAACATGCCGGGTTCATTTTTTTTCAGTAAGAAATTATTTTAATATGTGTCTGTTATCTAGAGATAAGTCAGATCAAATTCCCTTCAAAATCTGGAAAGGCTTGCTTTATTTCAGTGCGGCTTTGCATTAAACGATATCTAGGGTATTGCTACATTCCCCCACTTCTCCCTTTCCTATTTTATCGCAACTTGAGTCTCATGATATTTAGGCCTTTTGGACAAATTCACTAGGTTCTGGTTTGAATGAAACAGCTTGGGACCCTCAGTTTTCATTTATATAAATTTAAATAAAAGCTACATTAGTTTTTTGATCATCAAGGACTTAGTTAAAATCTGTAATAGTTGAATCCTTCAGTTTGAAAGACCAGAAGACAAACTGAAAAAAGAAAACTCAACCTCCATTAAAAACAAATCTCATTAAGTTGTCTATAGTAAGAGAATAATTATGATCCAGATCATTCAGTTACTTCCAAGTTCAAGAGAAGTACATTCATTTTAAACCTATAGTGTCTTCCTAGATTTCCTCTTGCCTGTCACAGCCAATTAGCTACGGGCAATTATACACATGGGCAGTGCATCATGAAAATTCCAGCAGTGGTTATAATGGTACATACACAGAGGAACAATAACTGGATATCAATTATGTCTTCTCTCAGTTTCGTACACTCAGGGATCGTCCCCCTTGGGTCGATACCTGATCTGCACCGAGCAATGGCAGCCTGCAGCAGGAAGTGAAGACGACCTTGGTCAGCTGAACTAGCAAAGGGAAACAAGGTAGAGGGAGCGTAGTGCTCAGAGACATTCTTGCCTTAGAACTTCATGTCAAAAGATCATGACCAAGCACATAGGTATATCATAGGTTGTCTGAAAATACAGTATAATGCCAGCCGTGGAGAAACACTTCTTTTTTAGCCTGTATCTTCTGACAAAGGAGTCAGCCCAGCTCTCTCAGAAGTCAAACTAGTGGAGGAGGTGGCTCAGGAGAGCAGTGGTACGGAATTCAATTCTTCAATAATGACCGCCTGCTTCAGTCCATCCCAAGCTTCCCCACTGTAATCACCTCTTCAAAATATTTATAACACATGGCAAGAAGCTTGGACAGGTGAAACACCAGCTGAAGTCATCAGATCTAATTTTACTGAATGTATAAACATGGTGGGCTTCAGATCTGCTCTCTAAACAGAGCTGATGGCCAACATCCATGCAGTCTGACTGGTAGGTGCCACCCTGAAAAACCCATCTTGAGCAACATCGTGTGGTGCCCTTTTCAAGTGGAATCGAATCCACAAACTAAATAATGGTTCCTCGAGGGAAAGCACAGTAGTGGCTGGGCAGTGGGACTGTGAATGCTCTACCTGTACTTGCTTTGGGCTCTGTTCTCCATCGACAGTGATGTTCAGACATGTCTGGATCTTTTTGGAAATAGTACAACCGTAACAGCAAGCCAGAACTGAACAGGGGGACCTGAAAGCCTGTGTCTACACTTCTGAACTACTTCTCAGATCTGAAAAGACCAGCCCTGACGAATCGATCTCCAGACACCAGGTAAACACTGTAAATCGCTTGCCACCACCCCGTGATAGAAGCATTCATAATATCATCACTGCAGCAGCAATTCCAAAAGTCTTTGGCACGGAAATGGCAGACACAACCTGAGGTCTGCTACCTCTGACAGTACCATGACTTTTGGTTGAGGCGCTGTCTCACTTGCAAGCTCGAAGGTGTGTTATTCCTCTGCAAAATCACAGGGTAGAGGGTACCACACCCCCAGCCCCAGCCACCCGGCTGTCAGGAAGCTGGTAACACCAGGAAGGATGTCTGAGATGAGATGTTGACTGTACTCTTGTGTACCCTCTTATAACCAACCCTCTCCCTGTTACCTATATGTTCAAGCTAGTTGGGTCACAAAACAGTCAGCAAACATCTCTGTGACGGGCCATATCTCATCACTCAGAATGAACACTGTTACAAGTCTGAGTATCTCAGGTCCTCCAAACAGCCATGCCAAAACTTGTCTAAATACATTGCACAAATCAAAAACCTCGTGGTGTGTCCCACCTTAGTTACAGACCTTTCCTACTTCTCCATCGCATTAGACCAATCCTGATTTGTGTCCCCGAACACCAACTGCAGCCCCGACACCAGAGGGTAGCTTCAGGTCAGAATACAGTGCAGTCTCAGGGCCGAATCTGGGATCTATACATCTTACCAGCTGATGTCCACTGCTGTTCTCAAGGACCTCTGCATGTTCAAGCTCTGGGCATGTTCAGAGACCTTTAAATAAGTTTATCAAGTTATTTAAATCACATGTATGACATGATCTACATATAGACAAAGCCAGCCAGGACGTCAGAACAGGCATTGAATCTTTCTCCCAGAACCTCTCCTGTCCTTTATTTCCAGAAGACCAGCAGTACCACAAATAAACCTGCCACTGATTGCACTGCTGCCACCAAGATGCCACTGATGAGCAAACAGAAACTTGGCCCCAAATGTCCTGCCCCTCCCCATCCCCTGACACCTCTCCAAAGTAGATCATGTAGGACAGTTCCCGTCTATTACAGGACACCATCTGAAGCCAACAGCGAATGTTATTAATAACAACAGGAATAAGAAGAAAAACAGAAGGAAATTAAAATCCAAGTCATTAAGACAAAATAATTGCTTGATATTGCATGCCAAGACATAGTGGACAGACTTGAAGAACTTCAATCCAGAATCAATTCTGCTGTCTCCTTTCAGACCCACCACTCTTAAAGGGATGCAACAGCCCTGCAGAATAGGTAGACTTGAAAAAAAAAACCTTAGAGGCCTGCACACCATGGGCCCATGCATTTCTCCTTGTTTTACTGACTCCCAGTCTGAGGTTTAATCTCAAGTGTTACTTAAATAAAGAAATTAATAAATATTTAATGTTTTTATTTTGCAACAACAGCCTTAGAAACATAGACCAACCAGTGGTGGTGAGCACTATGGCTGTGAGCCCCAGTCTCTCAATGTCATGGAGATTAGGATGCCCCAGGATAGATGGTGTCAGATGTGGACAAAATCACATTACTGCCATGACACTCGCTGCTGATGAAGTCCAAACCAACATGTCTCCACAGCTGAGAAAAATAGCTTAATGCCAAGGATTTACGTAACAGGTGTAAACAGCAGAGGAAATACTCTGGTGCACCTACACACACAGCCCAAAACCCATCACCAAGACAATAAAACCAAAGAAAATAAATAGGGGGAAAAAATCCAGTAATACTACAAACATGCTGACTGCAGTGTTAAACAAATATGCCAAATTACTTTGTGAATTGCCAAGTGCTGTACTACGAGGTCTCCTCCTGCACAGTGTCAGTTCTGCGACCGCAGGTCTGGTTAGGATCACCGCCGTGAAAAATAAAACTCATGAGACAGGCCACACAGTTTCTCTGGACAATAAATTATCTTCAGCCTGGTTTGAACAGCAGTAAGGTGTACGCAGAATACAACAGGGATATTTCAGCCTCTCTCGAATGCCAATGACAAAGACCTCATTTGTGTCAGGACGAACAGGTTTTAACCCCGACCTTACGTTTACGACATTAAAATTACTGATCTTAGATAAAGCAAGCAAAATGGCAATGCATGCATCAACAACACCAGGAAGATCCTCAGCTTGCGAAAACACTCCTTTAGAAACTGGAGTATTTGTAAGGTCAAACCATGTTGTGCTCTGTTCCCAGTACTCATTTTGGAGCAGTCATTGCAGTTTTCTTGTGTTTCAGTGATCACAGCTGCAATGAGGGGGGACGCGGGACACCCACCCCCACAAGCACTTTTTTTTTTAAAGCTTATCCAAAGCGAGCGGAGAGGAAAAGTTGTATCCAGAGCTATAGTACGGTATTGTTAAGTGTTGACACTGAGTTTAATATGACCAGCAAAACTTTTCCACTTCCACCGAATTCTTTTTCTTTCTTTTTGTTTTACAGCCTGCTGAAACAGTGATAGTCCACATCTGGTTAGTGTCTGGATCAAGAAAGACACCAAATAGAAAAGCCCATGTTTGGGATTAAAGAGGCAAGCTTTCATCGCACAGGGCAGAAGAGCCATTTAACGCTTTTCTGCACAGCAGCCGGGGG
>NW_010252532.1:0-722 GCF_000690775.1 Eurypyga helias
CAAGTCGAGTCTGTTGTGCCCAGGACCATGACGAGCGCTCGGCGGGGCTGCTGTCCCACAGGTCACCCTACGGCACGGGTGCCAGCCGAGGCATAACCGGGCTGCGTGTCCCGGAACCGGGGAGGAACGAGCACGGCGGGGGCGGACCGGGGAGGAACGAGCACGGCGGGTCAGGCTCGAGGGGCTCCTCCGAGCCCCCGCTGGCAGCGCGGCCCTCGCTGCTGCCTCAGAAGAGCTCCCAGCCCAGGGACTGGCAGCCAGGGGATCTCAGCAACACCCGAAAACTGGGAAAAGCCCCGTCCCGAATGGAAAATGAACCACTTGACTCTCCGCGTGAGAGGAGGAAACCTCTGGGAAGGCAGGCGACAGCGGTGCTTCTGTAACGATGGCAGAGGCCAGCGGGGAAGGGAGAGGGGGCTGAAAGGAGCCTATTTCTGCTCCTCACGGATCCTGCAGCGCTGATTATCATCAGGGAGAGCAGCTCTGTAATTCAGCCAGGAGGCAGCTCATCAAGCACTGATTATGAACGACGTCAGATGCAGACCGGCAGCTGAACAGCACCTCTAACCATCTCCCAGCCACACACACGACTCCCTGGTGCCTCCTGCCCCCAGGAAGGATGTGTTCCACGTGCCCCAGCACTGGCCGAGCGCATCTCAGCCACCCGAGGCCAGCGCTGCCCACTCCCAGGTGAAGTGTCCCCAGTGGGGTTTGTCCCCAGG
>NW_010252533.1:0-763 GCF_000690775.1 Eurypyga helias
ACAAAGGTGAAGGCAGGATGAGCGCACTGAAAGGGTGAAATGCTTGAGGTGTGCAGCAACACATTTCTCTTGGGCTAGGTAAGGAGTGTGTGCAGTGCCACAACGTGCTTGTGCCTTTTTGTCCCCCGACTGCCTTAACTTGGCTCCTTCGCCTGTACCCGTGGCGCTTTCCATGTGAAGTGGCTGTCAAACGGGGCTGAAGCGTCGCGTGCCCACGGGAGGGTCCAGGAGGGGCCTTCGCCCCAGCCACTGGCTTTCATAACAACAGCCCAGCTGGCGTGACGGAGGGGCTCAGTGGCGAGCAGCCCCCTCCTAAAAACACACTGACAACGCTTTGTTCAGTGCCTTATTTTACCTTCAGATTACATCTGCTCATTACTGAGAGAATAGTAAAGTTAATTTTTGTTAGATTAATGATATTTGAGTAATATTTTTGCTTGAGCTGAGTTCGAATAATTGGCCATTAATTGAAAAAGGAAATTGGATTGAATTTATCTCGTACATAAATCCTGTCATAGTAATTAATGGGTCTTAGAAAATATCGGCCTGTTCCCAGAAATGAATGGCGCGCGGGTCCTTCTGGGCTGATGAGCTGTGGCAGTTTGCGGCTTCGTTAAACAGAGATGATTTAGGAAGAGAGCCGTAATGGAATGGGGCGCTGGGGGAGCTCGCGGGCCTGGCTCCTTCTCTCCCGCTTCGCCAGTGCCGCTTTGAGGGGTGCGGGGGGTGTGCAGCCCCCTGCCCCGGCTCAGCCCGATGGGGC
>NW_010252534.1:0-6163 GCF_000690775.1 Eurypyga helias
AAATGGGCCTTGTCCTCTCTATATAGCTTGAAAATTAACCTGACTGAAAATAGAGGGATTCCTGCAGTTCTGACTGACTAGAGAGAGATGGTAGAATGGTCTGGCTCATGAGGACTGGGGTAGGCATGGATAAATTTCCACAATGAAGACAGGTCCTTGTTATTTTAGCTCTATATACGTTGAAAATTAACCTGACTGCAGGAATCCCTCTATTTTCAGTTCTGACTGACTAGAGAGAGATGGTAGAATGGTCTGGCTCATGAGGACTGGGGCAGGCATGGATAAATTTCCACAATGAAGACAGGTCCTTGTTATTTTAGGCCTGTTGCCAAAGAAGCAATTTTAGGCTGCACAAAACTAGTCAAGAGTGGGAAGACCCTTAACTGCAACGATAAATAATTCTGGGTTTTGTTTTCTGTTTTGTTTGCTTGTTTTGCTGTAGATCTGGAATGGAAAATAATTTATGTGGGTTCAGCTGAAAGTGAAGAATATGATCAGGTGTTAGACTCTGTTTTAGTAGGACCTGTTCCTGCGGGCAGACACATGTTTGTATTTCAGGTAAGTTTGATTTATCACTTTCTAAAAGGGTTGTGGCAATTTGTTTAAAAATGACTGCATCAAACTAAGAAGCACTTGAAAAAATAATGGTAAGGTAGAAAAGTATTTCAGTCAGTTCTGATATACCTTCCTTTAAAGTCTGCTCATGAGCTGCTATTTCTTGCCCCTGAAACTTCCATGGAAATGTTTTCAGTTGTGGAATCAGTAATCAGTAATATAAGCACTCTGGCTGTAGGTACTGATAATTTTGACCAGTCTGGTTTATAAATGTGTTCTAGATCACTCAGTAACCCAGGGTGCCAGCTACCTGGTTTACACTAGTACCATCAGGCCTAACTCCGCTGCAGTTGGTGGCAGTTTCAGACCATCAGCAGCACTAGGTTAATGTAGACAGCATCTTCAGAAGATCAGGCCAACACATTCGTTCTAAAACTCAGCCAGAACAGTCAAGAGTCTGTTTCTGTTTGGCAAGATAAATGTTCAACTGGGATGTTTGGCTTAGCATGCTAAATCACAACAAAATACAACCGTTTGCAAAATAAGACAGAATTCCCATGGTAGATAGCAGGCGTCTGGGATGCAAGGACTGTCCAACAAACAGTCTTGAAGAGGAGGCTGAGGGGGGATCTTCGCCATGCTTATAAATATCTAAAGGGTGGGTGTCCGGAAGATGGGGCCAGGCTCTTCACAGTGGTGTCCAGTGACAGGACTGGGGCCAATGGCCTTAAACTGGAAAACAGAAGGATCAGCCTGAACATGAGGAAACAATTCTTCACTGTGAGGGTGCCAGAGCTCTGGAACAGGCTGCCCAGAGAGGGGGGGGAGTCTCCTTCCCTGGAGACTTTCAAAAGCTGCCTGGACTTGTTCCTGTGTGACCTACTCTGGGTGATCCTGCTCTGGCAGGGGAGTTGGATTGGATGATCTCTAGAGGTCCCTTCCAACCCCTACCCCTCTGTGAATCTGTAAACTCTGGAGCATGTGACAGTCTTCTAAAATACTGCTGTTAGAGCCAGAAGTTACTGAGAAGGAATAATGAAGGGAAAGAAAATGGGGAAAGAGCAGCACTAAGATGGCTTACTAGCCTATTCTGGTTTCCATTTTAAGTCAGTGAGAGGGAGAAAACCTAAAGCAGACTTGCCTGAATTCTTAGGCAAGTGTGGTGTGGCTTTTTGTTTTTTAATTAAAGCTATGATTTGGCTCACTTTTTTATTTATCAAATACTAGTATTTGTCTTAGAAACTGAGAGCAAAATCCATCAACAGAAAAATCCAAGTACAGTTTATAGTGTAAGAATGTTACTTTCCCAAAAGCTATACATTCACCTGTTTGTTTAACAGCAAATGCATGCCAGCGTGTGAGCATTAAAAAAAAAAGTGCTAATGAACACACTTTCTTCTTTCTCACAGTTAACTGTAACTGTTTTAAAATAGTGTCAACATTTGTGAGGCATCTTGATTAAACCTGTAAATTCCAGGAAACTTTTAATATTTTTATCTTGCAGGGCAGTCTAGAGAATAGGATTAGGCTGGAGGTTGCATTTGTCAACCACATACGTGCAAATTAGTCTTGAAATATTTATGTTTGGTTTTGGAGCTGGGCCTAATTTTTCCACACTACACATAAAGCAGATATGTAACAAATGCATAATTTATTAACAGTTTTTCCATTATCAAGCTATTACAGCTTCCAGCATTAATTGATCAGAAGTAGGTGATCCTCTGTGGCCCTCAAAGGGGCTGCCTTGTAGCACTCTATGCAGAGAAATCCGCTGGCGTTTATGTTGCTAATTTGCACCACACACTGTTCTCAATGAAGTTAGGAAGATTCCTTGTGGATGGTGATGGAAGGAGCAGGAGGCAGGTGTCTAAAAAAGCATGCTTTGGCTGTATGATTAGGAAGGCCTCAGGTGAAATTTGCTTGATGGCCTCATTGATTGTATCCTGGCTATAAATGACGCTACAGCTAATTGGGAGCAGATATGTAGGCATTTTGCGTAGACCGGAATAGGTCCTGTAAGGGAGTCGGTACTCCTCCTGCGTTATATTAAAGCATCCCTTCTATTTCTTACGGAAGAAGTACTGTTGGTCTAAGTATAGTAGACTTCAAAAGCACTGGATTTCAGGTGAGGGTAGGACTCCGCTGACGTGCAGACAGGAGACCAGCAAGACACCAGGTGCTGCAATAAGCCTTTGCTGATGACCAAGGCTATTTTATTTGCCAAACTGAAGCAGCCTGGGAGATGGAGAGAGACCTAGTGAGGGAAGGCCAGAATGGGGCAAAGCACAGAATTGCAGGAGGTGTAGAATGTAAAGAAATGAGATGGTGTTCACCAGGGACAGCACAGGGAAAGGACCTCTGCATAGGTGTATACAATTTTCAGCTGGTAATATGCTGTAGATTTTTCTAAATAGGAAAATGGCTGAAAGAGCAAGTAAAATGGAGTACCACAGAGGTAAAATAGCACAGATGATAAAACTGCCTTTGTTGAAAAGAAGCTGTGGAACAGGTTGGGAAGTCAGCCTTACATCCAGAAAGAGGGGAAACCATTGTGCTTTTCAGATTTACACAATAGGCCTTTTTTAAACATTTAAAGAGTTTTCAATATTAAAGGCCCACAGCTTGGCCTGTTTGGTTCTAAATAGCAAGATACACGTAGTGAAAGCCAATTTCCTTCTCTCTGTGCACTTGGGGGTATGTAATAAATTCAAGGAAACTTTTTTTTGAGAATATAAGCACACAAATAACTTAGTATCTTTAAGTGGGGATATGACCTCACACTAACGTGGCTACTCTGCAGTAATAGCTATGTGAAAAAATGTGTCATGTGGGAAAGCAACATAATTCAAGACAACATATATATTGAGTGATTTCATAAAATTCTTAAGACCTATTAAAACAGTGAATTTTATGCAAAAGCTAATCCTACTGCCTATTTTTGCCTACCAGAATATGTATTTGCACTTCCTTATCACTTGGTCAGACCAAGCTCTTTGCTTTTTCTTCTACCTATGTATGATGAGGTGTTTCCTGAGCAATTAGGAGCTTTGATGTCCAAGACAGGAAGCTCAAAATTTAAGAAAGCAGGGTTTTTTAAAGTGTTCTGTGTCTTTTCCACTCAGGAAAACAATGCTTGAGAGTTATGGAGGATGAAACCAGAATATTTCCTCGGGTTCACAGCTGTATTGTAGGGTATTACAGAACACAATGACAGGGGGAGCCTGGAAGAACTAAAATACCACATTGGGGTGTGAGTTGAGTTTTGGGGGGGGGGGAGGCTTAAATGGACCAGTGTCCTTTTGCAGTATATTATTCTATAACTGCCCACTATGGAATTTAAAGTAATCAAATGGTCCTGGGCACTACTAGAACAAAACTACTGAATTAAAGTACTGATTTCACCTGTATTAGCAATTCTTGTGCTTTCTTCAACCTTCTACACTTGTCCTATTCTTTGGTCATCTTTTCCATTCCCCTAGGTCAAGCTGTAAAGCCATTTGATCATCTTCTGTTCCCTTCAGGGCAGGAGGAAGCTGTGTTCTACCCAATTCCCTGGTTGCTTCTCCTCCCCCTGTGCATTTGTGCCTGAGGGGTCTGACTCCTCTAATTCTTCTGCAAAGTGCCTACAGCATCTTATAAAAAGCTAGACTGGTTTGAAGGCTTAGAATTGAAGTAGCAAAGAGGAGAAGCCAATGATGCATGACCACTATCTCCCCAATTTCACAGTGCTGGAGCATATAAACACTACAGAAAAGTAGGGATGAGAGGGACAGCCGGAATTAATGCCATTTGTCCTCTGTCCTAAGGCAAGATTGATTACACCTGAACTGTCTTGACATACATTGTTAATACCAACTTGTACTCGCAATACAAGTGTTCATTGTCTGCTTCACATTTCATGTAAAATTGTAAATATGAAGCTGTTTCATTGGTGCTTCGACTGCTGTTACTTTACATCCTACAGCAGAGTGAGGCGTTGCATTTTATCAATCATTGTGTAGTTAGTCACCATTTTAAGGGACTGATGTGAGCCACACTTTGAGGCGAACTTTACTGATTATTAATAATAACTACAGAGCCACAGTAAGTAAGGACGTTGAGGAAGATCATAAGAGTTGCCTGTTAATTAGGATTGCATACTGGCTGAAAATGTCAGATGTCTTGGTGCGACGATACATCTTAACAAATGTAGGCATGTGGAAGGAGGTGAGATGTATGTTTATTCCTTTCCTAGAAATATGTGGGACAGCTCAAACCTCACTGTAGCCTGTCCCTGCTCTTATTGCTCAAGTATAAATTGCAGTCTGTATTTTTAATGGCTTAGTCTTGTTAAAAACATACATACAGACCAGTTCATCCTCAGAGGTCCAAAAATAATAATAATAGAAAACCTCGCATTACTAAATTAACCAGATGGGCTGGAGAACAATGGCAGTGTAGAATTGGAGGGATGTTAGTAGCTCAAACAACAGTTTGGCTGATCATAGATTTAAAAGAAGTTTAGGATCAAAGCTTGTCTAATCACCCATGAGAAATGTCAGCACACAATATTCCTGTATTCTAAGTAATTCTGTCTCTAGCGGGGTAGTGTCCTAAATTCAGGGTTGATGTTGTGAAAGCAGGTGTATTTTCTGGTTAACCTGAGGAACAATTTTTCAATACAGTCACTACTCAGCTGCTAAGACATACTAAAGATTCCCCTGCTAGATAGGCATGTGGTATCAATTTTATTTTAATCCATCTTTCCCTTTCACGTTTAGGCTGATGCTCCTAACCCAGGGCTTATTCCAGATGCAGATGCAGTAGGTGTAACAGTTGTGCTAATTACATGCACCTATCGAGGTCAAGAATTTATTAGAGTCGGCTACTATGTAAACAATGAGTATACCGAAACAGAACTGAGAGAGAATCCACCAGTAAAGCCAGATTTTTCTAAGGTAAGGCACAATTTTTATCTAGTCATGTATCAATGGTATGCTTAAGGAAAGAGGTTCTTAAAAAAAAAAAAACCCAAAACCAAACCCTAAGTGATTCCATAAAGTGCATGGAATTGAGTCATCCTATAGTTGAAAAATCTTGTGGGCTCAAACTGCAAGTGCGATGTAGCTGCTGTAAAGTTTGAGAATATTTAGAAACCTGCAACAGTTTCTTTTGCCAGTTTGAAGCCTTGGCTGGACATTATTATTTTGCACCAACTGTGAAATAAACCATTGGGTTCCTTCTACCTGCACCACTGCTGACAAAGTGGTTCTGTTCTTTAGAAAAACAATAATGTTTTCTTCTAGGACAGTCAACCTAGAACTAAGGCTTAAGTATTAACACAGCCACTATACAGCTGTCCCAGTGTGAAGAGCTGCATTTCTGCAAAACTTAACTTGTACTTCAGTTGGCTTTTATGTATAAAATGAGAGAAGATGGGTAACCTGGTGAGAGCAGATTGGATGATTATCCAATCAGTGGATAACCTGACCAAGGAAGTATACAGATTAAGTTTAAACATAAATATCCTTCATAATAACAATTTAAGCAGGACTAGAATTATTGTAATTGATGGGTAATATTAATAATAATCATCCAATGCTGGCTGATGAAAATGTCTAGTATTACC
>NW_010252534.1:6183-9590 GCF_000690775.1 Eurypyga helias
GACAGCCCCTCTCTAGCTATCAGTGCAAAGCACAGCACCATGGGGGGCTGCTGCGGGGAAAACCAACTCCATACGAGCCACACCCAATGCTACAGCATTACTGCCACAGGAAGCTTTTCCTGTGATCAGTCCTACTGGCATAACAAGTGGACAGTGGTGTAAGTTGCCATCCTCCAGAGTTAACTCTATATAATCTTGAAAATGGTCAAAGATTAAGAGAAAGTGAGCATTTTCTTTTTTTTGCTGCATAAACAAATAGAGCATGTTTTCAATGGAAAATGAAGGCCAGCCATGAGAACAAAATATGTGACTAACATCTAGGCATGTCTGCTGCCACAACATTAGTATCTTCAAAATCTAATGTTTTTACTTTAAAACTTGAGTAGACAAATTAAAACTTGGTTAGTGAAATCAATCTAAAGCATGGTAACTTAATTAAAGGAAAAGTTGTACTCTTAAATGAAGGCAAGACAGTTAATGGAATTGATAGAATTATTGCAAACACCATGAAGTTGATGCAAAATTTCATGGAGTGCTGTGGTTTGCAGAATCTGTGGGGTGGTCATCTGCTTAACTACAAAATGGCTATACTATTAAACACTTGCGCCCTACTTGCCGAGCTCCCCTACAGCCTTGAACTCACAGAACAGTTAAAAACACCGTCTCAAGGAAGCAGTTACTTTCCCGAGTTGGAGGTTAGATAAATGAGTGGTGTGTTTCTGTGAGCATGTTTGATCCATAGGTAGTAGCTACAGATTCATGTTTATATGAATTACCCTTTTAATAAAATTTGTTTTACACGTACAAGGTTATGGGGAATAAAAACTTTGATGCACGTGAACTCCAGTTTGGGATGTACAGATTACATAATCCATGTATTTTCTTCTCTCCTAGCTTCAAAGGAATATTTTGGCATCTAATCCCAGAGTCACGAGATTCCACATTAATTGGGAGGACAACACTGAAAAACTGGAAGATGCAGAGAGCAGTAACCCAAACCTACAGTCGCTGCTTTCTACAGATGCATTACCCTCAGCGTCGAAGGGGTGGTCCACATCAGAAAACTCATTAAATGTTATGTTAGAATCTCATATGGACTGCATGTGACTAACCACCATAATTTGGGTACTGTACATGTGTTAAACTGTAAAAACAACCAGAACTGTTTCCCTCAAATTCCATAAGTACATAGTTGACAAGCAATGTGAAGAACTTGTTTTAAAACATCCTGTAGAAAGTTTATATAAAAAAAAAAAACCAAAAACACAAACCAGTATTTGAGCAAGTTGTGGAATATAAATACAGCTATTTTTAAGTAATTGCCTTTTTTTCTCTAATGTGTTATTCTGTGTGGTCTAAACCAAACCTGATTAAAGTATATGCATTCTCCCCCTTCCCCTTTACTTTGTAAGCACTATTAAAAGCTAAAAACCTGAAAGTTTAAAACATTCAGGCAAAATGAAGGAATAATGCCATGTCCTCATCTTTAATATCCAGATTGCCAGATATAAAATGCCCTTCAATATCAGTTTGAGAACAAAACTGTCATTAGATGAAGTGCAAAGAAAAAAGTATCTCAACAAATAAACAAGTCCAAAAATGTCCTCTTGCTGTGAAGGCAGGCAGCATGGTATAATTTTAGGTGCAAGCTTCTTTTCCTTTCAAAGCACATACTTGTTACTTAAAGCATGCAATTTGAGATTTACCATCTGCTATCTTGGATTTTCGGACTTTTTTTTTTTTTTAAATCCCCTGCTGTCAAAGTGTGTTTTATTAAAGGACAGTGTTTCATGTGAATCTGGATGGGTATCTCAGCAAAGAACCCTTTTTCAGCCATGCTAATACCATACATAATTGGATGGAAGGATTCAAGCAATTAGTAGAAAATTTAAGCATCAAAAGTAATAGAATAAGCATCCTAAAAATGCTCTTGTGCGAGATTATTATGTACAACTGCTGGCTTGGTACGTTTATTTTCAGGTACGCTTTGTTCTTGTAGTCTTTTTAACCAGTGTAAGGAGTTTAGATGCTTTCAGTTTTCCAAAACATTTGGAATTTAAAACTTTTCTGTTTTCCCTCCAACCTTTTAAGGCAATCCTGTGCACTGGTATAAATCTAGATCCAAATCCTGTTGTGACAGGGGTGATGTGCGAATACATTTCCTGCACCGAGGCGTTCCTATTACCTGAGGTATCCTTGAAGATGATAAGAATGAGGCAGTAAATTGTAAAGACTTAAGACATCATTATGACACTAACAGTTGTCTTCCGTCCAATCCTCATCAGCCCTCTGTGTTTACTTGTGACTATATGTGCATTTAATAGTGTAATCTGTTACATCAGATTACAGGAATATGGCTCTGCTAGTTACCAGTAACTGCCCAAACTGAACCCTTCTAGGTTCCAGGCCCTTAAAAAAAAGGGTAAATTTCATGATGACTGACAGTATAGCTCTGAATAAAAATAGAACACTTCCTCTTCTCTTTCTGCATTCTCTAATAAGGATGAAGATGTCCCAAGCAGCTAGCACTTCTGTCTTTCTGCATCATTAGTGAAATTGTCTTAATTTCTGACATGTATATTTTCTATATCTGAAAGGAATGCACATGTTGCTTGTATGGAAACTCAGCAGTACCTATGGTAGCTGAACAAATTAATGAAATCCATTAATATTTGGAATGCTAATTCTAATGTGTGCTCCTGAAAATCTCTGTAATTATTTAAAATTATGATTGGCAATTAAAAAATATTAACACTGTAATATCTGTGTGACTTAGCACACAGAACTGGTCCCCCCAGCCAGCAGTTCCTTCACTTGAGGGCTGAAATTATATGAACTCTTAAGAAAAACCTTTTGATTTTTGATTGTATTGCAGCTTTAAGTTCTACAGTGACATATTGAGCTTCTTCATGCATTTTTTTTTCTATTTATAAATCTATTTAAGATCTCTCTTAAACTTAAGTCATCTGCTGAAAGATTGGCAGTCTAATGAAGAAACCTTGAGCTAAGGCTAAAATAGTACTATTTCAAACCCTGGCACCTATTGAAGACTCAAATGAAGACATGATCAAGTACAAGCTGTAACCAGAATCTGTCCATCAGTAGCATGAAGGCTTCTTAGAAGCACGTGCCACAGAGTGATGGAAGGAAACTCTATTACTGCTATTGCAGAATCAACTACCAAATACAGTCAGTAAAACTACATCACCCAGCAAATCAAATTATTTAGAGAAAACAGGAAGTGAAAAACGGTTCTGTTGAGAAAAAAAAAAAAAAAGCCAACTGTGCACATGAACTGGCATGCAATAAACTTGAAGCTAGACTGGATGGCATGATGCAGCAGTGGAATTTGGCACCACTGCACCTGATACACATCCTAGGTATAACTGACCCACCAGTTATAGGGA
>NW_010252534.1:9604-18285 GCF_000690775.1 Eurypyga helias
CTGGAGAAGAACCACCATACCTCATGAGTACAACTCAGGATCTTTGCAAGAGAAATGGTCTTTCTGTGCTTTATGAGAGTGGATGCTTCTTGGGTCTTCTACAACTTTATCCAGATCTTAGCTGTCTATACACAGTATTCTGAATATCACATTTCTGGCAAAAATCACATTTCAGAGACAAGGAATTTGAGAAACCAAATGGCAGTACTCCATAGGCTTCAGGTCTGATCATCAGGCAATATCACAGCACAAACAATGTTATTAAAAGATACAGCGGATATAAGGCATCTCTGTAAAGACTTGCCCCTGGCCTCTGAAAGTTTTGAAACAGCGAGGCCACACACATGACGTACAGACAGCTAGTACAGACAGCGCAGCGTTACACTTTCAAGGTCGAAAATGAGTTCACCTTCTCATGAACCTCCACTTGCAGTAACCACCGATGCAAGGGAATGCTACAGATTCTATTGACGGGACTGGTGATGTATCTCACTGTACTGTCACCTCAGCTGGACAGTCAGTTCCATTAGATGATTGTCGTAATGCTTATCACAGGTTACTCACGTACAAAGAAGTAAACGGATCAGACAAGGTAACGTTAAGGATGAAAAACATGGGTGGGGGTTTTATGTCTAGCTTGGAAAAAACTTGTCCTTTTATCTTCCAGTCACTATGATTTATTCATGCGTCACCTTCAGCCTGAATTACTATGACACTTGGGAGCTTGAAGTGGGAAAAAAGGCTCCAGCTCCATCATAACAGAGTCTGGCGAAATTAACCTCTCCAGTGGCTCTACAAAGCTCCACCGAAAAAGCCAACCCTTAACTACCAAATCTTCAAGACTGCATCAGCTCGGAATTTCACTACAGTAACTGCAACAGCCTAGTCTACAGCTCGCTGTTCTCAAGAGGCGAGTGACAAAATCACAAAGACAAATCTGATGATCTGAAGGGCCGTACTTTCCTTGGTAGGTCCTCAACTGCTGATTTTCTGGAAGTCAGCTCAGAGGGGAGGCTAGCCACGTGCAGCAGTACAAAGATTGGCCAGGGCCATCTGAAAATGGTGGTAGAGAAGAAAAAGGGGAAAAAACCCAAACCACCTTATGTAGACCACGTACATTCCTGGCAAATCCTCATTTACCAGAGACAGAAAAAGAGCAAAGCTAACTAAATCCTGTGGATTCTGTCCGGGCAGCTGTAGGAGATCCTTCGCATATTTAACTACCCGCCCCCTTCCTCAGAGTACTGTGGTCTGCAGCTTGCACACTTTTTTTGAGAGCCACAGAAGTTTAGGCCAGAGCTGATGGGTTAATTGTTCCTGTTATTGCTAGCTGGAGGACTCTGCTCAGTGTCAACTGGGAAGATGCAACAAAACTGACAACGACCTCTAGGGGTTGACAGCGCATGGGGGGGCTACTCATACTAGTTGACTTCCGCATTGTATTTATGCTCCCAGTTAAATTTCTGCCTCCTAAGAGCTGGTCTTCTATTGTGTGATAGGAGAGCTGGGTTACAGAAGACAGGTGGAGGGATTTTTGCTTGATTTTTGGTCTAGACAAAGGAGCCACCTGGAGTCACTCAGGAGACTTTGTTAAAAGTAAAACCCAGGTCTGCATCTGCAACTTAGAAAGCAAAGGCCCTTTCATGAGGGATGAAGGGAGGATACACTGCAATATTTCCAACTTTCAGTAATGCTGGCTTGGAGACATGGCTGGGGCCTCTGTCCATGGCACAAGGCATGTGACTGGCTTTCCTGCAGACAGAGAAACCAGGCCGAAGGTGGCCTGTGTGCTGCAGGGGATGTAAGAGACAACAGCTACATGTTAACAGCAGTGTTAAGAACTGGCTGAAACATTGGGAACTTCTTCGGAGTTGGGTGTCCAAAACACCCCTGAACCACAAGATACAGAGGCCTAACTTTCAGCAAAAAGGGGTCCCTCCAGTTTGTCCTATGTCACTAGAAAGGTGTGGTGGACCCACACCGATACGAACTGGGAAGAAGAGGCACTTTATGGCATGGTAAAGGGAATCCTGAAGACACAGGATAGGCCTCCAAAAATCAACTGCTTGAAACACCTGCCATTTCAACAGCCAGCTGAGAAAGTCTGATGAAGGCCTGCCTGGATGTATTACATCAGAAGTGCACAAGACCTGAAACCCCCAGCCCACACGACAAAGATGTTGCTCCTGCAGTATTCCTGTCCATCCTAACTACAGATCCTCAGATACAGATGTATAAACAGGCCAAAATTTCTGAAAGCAGGTATCCTACTTGGCTAAATAATCTCTTGTATGCAGGTAGTCAAGGTAAGCACTGTCTCAGGACAAAGCCATCTTGGAACAACCTTAGTGAGAGGAAATAAGGGAATTTAAAGACCTGCAAGAGATGAGACATTGTTACAGATGTGGCCTAACTCCCACAAGGTTTGATCACAGCTTAAAAGTTCACTCCTTCAAGAAGTCTAGCAGACTTCGTCCAGAGTTAAGGCCCCTTCAACCTGAGGCCCAACTGTTTAAGGAATGGTCAATGAAGTCATGCTCTCAGGAAAATATTTTCAAGGTATGTGCTCATGGAAAATACTTCAAGTTCACGTACAATTATGAATACTGAATACACTGAAAGAGTGGCCTAAAGGCTGCATTTCTATTAATAACCTGATCAGGGCCAGGGTACGGATCCATAGTAGTAAAGCTGTTAGCATGTTCCCTGGTGCTGCCTTGGCCTGTATCAACTAGGGAATGCCCAGGACTGTTTGGGGACCTATGAACAGGGAAAACGTCTCCAGTTTCAGTCTCTTGCTTATCTCAGGGTACTGACACCACACACCACATAACTGCAGCTGAAGGGCTCACATCAGCCACTTTGAATTGGTTTGTAATGGCTCAGAAGAGACACCCGTCAGCATCTGAAGCCTGCCCAGCGGGGAGAGGCTTACTGTGAAAAAGAAAAATGGTGGTTTCCCTCGAGTGAGTTGCCTCCAATGAGAAAAATCCCAGTATCAAACCGCTTTTGGCATGATGTGGACGTTAGATGTTGCAACATGTCAACAAAAAGGCAGTGCTCTCAAGGCTCTGCAGAGGCTGTAAGAGGAGAGGCCAGAAGGCTGCATTTCATGCTGCTCAGGGAGGCATATTGTACAGAACTGGAAAGCTGGTGAAACAGCTGATAGTTTTCCACATTTTTAGACAAGCTGCTCTAAATACAGTTCTCAAAATTCTTTATGCAGTCCTTCTGTGGAGGGACATAACAACAAAGAAAACTTCGCAGAAATGTGAACAGCCAGATATGCACCAGGAATCAGCAGAATGACTCTGGCCTGGATTTCCATAAGCTCCAGACCTGCCAGCAGTTGGCATGTCTTGGTTCCTGTCCCTATGGAGTCGAAAACACCACTCAATTGATCACTGCAGATCTCAAGCTCCAGGGGAAAATAAACTGTTTTCTTACTGGCGACTATGGCATCTACGCACAAGCAGCACTATGACTCTGGGGACTGCAAAAGGGTTAAACTCATTGGTAAAGTGGGAACCGACTGAGATAATTTGTTAAACCTCACCAAGTCTCATTTTTTTCTGAAAACCTGTATCAATTTATAAAAATTAAAAGGTACCTGAATGGCTCCCTGTCATTCTAAGATGAGAGACTGGGGGCAGAATGAACCAGGCCTTTGGGAAAACTAAACACTGTGTAGACACAACCAGACAGTGGGACAGATGGTTCCTCCGACTTTTATTTACAAATCAGAAAGTCCTGGAGCAGTCAAAGAAATTTTTGCCACTGAGTTGTTGAACGTGGGCTGGCCTTCTGGCTGCTAACTTTCATTAAAGAGATGTGGAAGGAGTGAGGGCTGGTTCCTCATAGAAGTCATAAACTTGCAGAGAACTCTCAACAGAAAAATCTCTGGTTTGTTTCCACCCAAGAAAAGGCAACCTAGTAAAACATGAAAACTCAGAAACACTATCCAGAGAGTGGAGGTAAAGTTCTGTTTTTTCCAAAACAGAGACTAGATTATTGGCCATTTGTAAGACCTGTTTGTAGCAAGCAGGCAACTTGAACCTGCTAGTGAGATACGAAAGGTGAAGGTCTTCCACACCGATTCACTAGAAGAAGAAAGCAGGGGGTTAGCCTGGGTCATTCTTTCCGCATCAGGCAAAACACATCTGCTGGAGCACAGACACCGTTTAAAAAGCACCAAGGAAAGCAGGAACCTGATTGAAGGGGCAAAGGCCCAACAGCAAATCAAGCTGTGGAGTTAGGTTCTGAAATTCTGCGAGGCAATTCTACTTAGGCCCGGATGGGGTAAAGAGTTGCAGCTAGCACGTGACACCGCAGGGCCACGAAGGATCACGGTGGATCTCAAAACACATGGTACCTTAGGTGGAATTGCAAAGAGAGGGAGTTTTGGCACAAGGAGAATGTTAATGATCTGTCTGGTACCAACAAACGCTTGTACAGAAAACCAGGGAAAACGGATATGAGAGGCAGTTTTGGAAGCAGAATTCAAATTCTACGGTTGAGAAGTAGCTCGTATCCTAAAACAGCACTGGATGGGTAAAAGGTACAAGACATGTTAATGCACAAAATCTTACTAGAAGTTGGTTATATTTTTTCTAAAAGAGGAATCCAAATGTAAGACAGCTATTAGCACTTCTCCACGGTTTACCAAACCTCAGGTGTGTCTTTGGCCTATGTGGACTGTAATCCCAGAGCCAGCAATTAAACCGCAATCCAGACTGCTTTTTATATAAAGTGAGGAACCAGTTGGAAGAGGAACTTAGGGATATAGTAGTTTTACACTGGAAGGAAAAATGTGGATTAGGACTCTCTTCTCATGAGAAAGCAGAAACTGATAAATTTTAAGCGTGCAATTATGACAAGGAAAGTAAAGCAATTTAATAGTTCTCTAAACTCATAATTTGGAGCTTCTGCACAAAGAGCAAGTTGACCAAATCAGTGTCTGGTAGAGTTACAAACACATTCATAAGTAAGACGCTCGTTGCACAGGGTTGGCAAAGAAAATAATTCAAACTACATCCAAACTCCCAGGCTAGAAATGAATGCTTTAGTCCAGCAGTTCTAGCCATGAAAGGTTCCCTAAACTTAAACTAGGGTTAATAAGACTTCTTGCTGGGGACTCAGGTTTCACTTGTGATAAGGGTCCTAAAGAATTTTAAGGTGGAAATTTTGTGCACCTGCTGTCAGGTTTTTTGGGGGGTGCAGGGGGAGTGAGAGCCTTTTTAAAATATAAGGAATATTTAAGTGAAATGTAGATGATCTAAAGACCCAAGACAATCTTTTTACAAGATGAAACTCCCATCTCCACACACCATTTCAGCTGATTCTATGGCACACATACTACGGTAAGCTTGCAAACTGCAACACTGGTTTTCAGGGTCTTTGAACCTGGCTGTCATGGCTGAACTGGAAACCAGATCATACGGAGAATGTAAGCACAGGAGGGAGACATAGTGAAGAAGGCAACAGCAACATCAGAGGCCAAAAGCAGCCGACACGGGGAGATTACTACTGACAAACATAGGCAAAGTCACACTGAAATGCATGGAACAATTTCACTGCAGGTCACTGTCAGCCTCCCTCCCCTCAGCAAAAATTAAATTACCCAGCCTGTTCTCAGTTCTTAACACAGAACAAAAGGTGGAGAAAAGGTTACGCTGAGCCAAAATGTTCTCTCTGGCTTCTCTCCAGGCCTATTTGTCAACATTTTGAACGGAAAACCAGAGACATACTTGCTTTATAACAAGTTCCCAGATGTAAAATGAAAAGCAGCACTATCTGAGAAACATTCAAGTTCACATGCTAGCTCAGACACTGGGGTTCATCCCTAATTATTTAGTGATTTTGAATGTCCTAGTACTATAGTCATTTGCTCAACTGGAGTCACTCGCAGAGGTAATCTGAGCCTGCATACGGTCACCAGAAGAATTTGTAAAGATAGCTGGTATTCAGAGCCCGCTGGGACACACCTAAATTTAACAACAACCACCAAAAGCTTGCTCTCTGAAACCAACTTGAAACCATCTTTATGAGTCAGAAATAATTCCTCAGCTCAGGGGTTAATTTCCAGAAAGTAAGTAGAAATCAAACTGGCACCCAGCCAGAACATGTAAGAGAACAGAAGATTGGAGAGTATCTCTTCAGGAGAAACCAAATGATGCTAGTCCATCACACAGCGTGAGCTCTGGAAAGATGTCATATTTGTCATAGCTGGCAAGAACACTAAAAATACAGGTCCAGATCATCCTCTGCTAGCAAAGCAGTGAGAGGTGCCTGGATGAGGCTTGTAAGCTTCTCTGTTAGAAGCTGATCATACTGTTCTGCTCATACAGAATAAGGGGCAGAACTGTCCTGCAGAGTCATGTCAAGGTTCATATGTCTCCACAGCAGTTCTTTGCTCCAACTGTGCTTATACAATCTCAGCACTTATGTTCATATATGTAGAAAGCCTCTACAGAAACATACTTGAGTTAAAAAGTGAAGTGTTCCAGCTGAAGCAGCACATACCTGCACTTGTAGATCCAATTCCTGCAGTAAGCACAGAGCGTGGTATAATCTTCACTGCATACTTGAGAAACTGAGATTTCCCCGTTCCTGGGTCTCCAACCAACAAAAGATGTGATTCACCTTGGGGGAAAACGTTGATGCAGGAGTAGACGGTTCATATACAGAAGACAGACACAAAACGCTCAGAATTAAATAGCACTTCTCATTATTCACCTAACATTTAGCACCACATATACATTACAATATGTAATTCTGGCGAAGGCTGCACTGTTTGCTGGGTGTGATAAATACAGGGTTTAATAAGAGCATCTAGTCCTATTGCTGCACCCAAACCAAATATTTACAATTAAATATTTTAAAAGTATTAGCAGGTATTTGATATTCTTCTTGTAATGTGTGTTTTTTACATTTTAGAATACTTATTTCTCAGACTCATCTCACTCTTGATCACAAAACAAAAGGATACCAGGGTTTAGTTATCATTCCACTATTCAGTTACTTACATTACTGCAAAAAGGACTAATAAGATCAGCAAACTGTTTTTCTTAAGTAATTCTGTTACACTGCCAACAGTTACACAATTCGGTAATTTTGAAACAATGAAATTACAGAATTAAATAATTAGGTGACTATGATCTCACTGAAGTGCTCTAAACTTATTTCATTGTATTCTACAAAACATGAATATAACTTCAAATATAAAGTCTATAACTTTACTTAGCTGCTGGAGCACCAAGAAAATCCTGTACTTGTACATACAGACACACTATTTTAGAACTATTATGACCTACATAGATTATGACCTGCGTACCACCTGGCACATGGCATGTTTGCCATCTAATAACAACAGAAGGAGAATCAGCAGGCAGATAACTTACAGTAACAGAACTGAGTGAGATGTGCTGACAATCACAGATGGAAAAGTTTGGCATTAGGAAGTAAAATGAATCTTTTAATTTTTCCTTTCAATGTACTATAGTGATACACATTAAGGAAACATTAACATTCCATCCTTTGATGCCAAATACTGCTGGGAATATTCTACTAGAAATCATTTCAAAATGACACTTACGCAATAAAAAGTGAGTTTATGTTTTATCTAAAACAACTGCCTTTAATATTCTATCTAATGGAATCCTAAATGCCTGCTGTTACTGGGTTTTGTTTGGGAAAAAATTAAAATAAAAAGAAGTCGTCTAGACACCCAATTTATTCGTCTGAGATTCTAGAAGAATACTCAGCATTAAATTGCTCTCATTCAAGAAAATGGGATGATTATCTTTCCAAAACCTTCCTGGTTTGATCTTGGAGGGGGGAGGGATGTGAGTGAAGACAGAGATGGGAACAACTGTGAGAAAGGATGTGACACTATTAGAAACAATACTAACCTCTGGTTCGAGTTCCAGCAGCATCAGTCCTCTGCACACCACCAGCAAGCACCATGGCTACAGCCAGCTTCACCAGGTACAACCCAAAAACTTGAGGACATAAACTGGCCAAAATTTCATTCCTCCCTAGAACAGGAGCAAAAAATGGCACTCAGTACCACCCTAAGAGTAAAACTGGGTTTCCTGTGGACCTGTATGTACACTCAAAGTCCTGTGTACACTGACAAATAATTTGGGTCTGCTTCCTCAGCAAGAGGAACAGGGCAGGGAGAAGACTTTTTAAAATGTTATTTTATTTTGTAAATGTTTAATCCAAACTTCCTTCATTAGAAAGATGTTAAGGCTTCCATGGTCAAAAGCCAATCCTATCGCCATTTAGGGAATGTATGGTCTGATATCATGAAAAAAGCACTAAGAAAATGCCACCATGCAATTTTTTTTGTTTGACGGATAAGTGTAAGGGCTATGAAGAATAAAACTTAAAAGTTTCCAGACTTCAAAATACCCCCTTGAAAACTGGTATGTTGTACATTTAAGAAAAATCTAATACCTGAAGTATTTTGCCCTAAACCTGCGTACCCGTAACATGGCTCAATTCCTTGTCTTGAATCTCCTTCTTTGACCTTTCTGTGTCTAAGGTTCCTCCTCCTCCCTACCACAGTCTCTTTCCAGCAACACAATGTTTCAATCCCCTATAGTAATGTTGCTGGTTTGGAATGTGTGTAACAGAATTAATTCTCTCCTTTAGGACCTGTGCTGGGTTCAGCCAGG
>NW_010252535.1:0-2855 GCF_000690775.1 Eurypyga helias
TCACTGACGAAGATGTTGAACAGTGGTGATCCCAGTACTGACCCCTGAGGGATGCCACTTGTCACTGGTCTCCACTCAGACACTGAGTCATTGACCACCACACTCTGAGAGTGAGCATCCAGCCAGTTCCTTATCCACTGAGTTGTCCATCCATGAAATCCATGCCTCTCCAGTTTAGAGACAAGGATGTCATGCAGAACAGTGTCAAATGCTTTGTACAAGGCCAGGTAGGTGATATCAGCTGCCCATCCTTGATCTGTCAAGGTTGTGGCCCCAAGGAGGTGATGGTGGTAAAAACTTATTGCTGTTGTTTAATACGCATGAGCTCTGGTTGTCTGGATCTTGAATGTAGAATTTACCTGTCTTCAATGACTAATTACTTGGTAGCTGTTAACACCTGCCAGCTAATGAGGTGGTTAACACTGTATGGTGCCATATACCCTGACTCCATACAGTGGGAAGCTTGTTCCTCATCCAGGGATAACCCTGCTGGACTGCTCCTGGCTTCCTCAGGCACCTCTCAGCCGTGCTCTCTGTGCCTCATGAGTGGAGCAGGTGAAGTGGTTTCCTGTGGGTGTGGGATAATCCTGGAGCAAATCCTTGACTCACCTTGGTTCCAGCTCTGGGACCACATCCTGGCTCTGGCACCAAGTTGAATCAAACAGCAAGCTTGGCCAAAAAAGCTGGGAAACCCAGGTGCAATTTGGCCACTGGATGGCAAGTTAAGAACATTTGAGGGGCATGTCCTCATAAAGCTCATAGGATTTTTGAGAAAATGATGGGCCAGGTTGCAAGAGGGCTGGACAATTGGCAGGTGTTTTTTCCCTATGGGTGCGTACTTGGTTTAGAAAAGGAGTTGCTTGGCTGTGGACTTATTTTGGGGGTAGGGGGAGCAGCAGAAGCTAGGTCTAGTTTTTGCTTTAGGAAGACACGTGCAAGATGGAGCTGTTGACAGAGGTGAGCACTCTGAATTTATTTATTATTAAATGGATGCAATCCTTCTCCTTTCCTTCTTTGTGAGAGTAGAGAAGTGGTGAACCAGTGGAGACTGTTTCACATGAACCCAAAATGAGGTAAACTAGGCCCAAATGCTGGGCCAGCAAGGAGGGGACAGCTGATAGCCACAAACTCATTTTGCTCCACAGCTTAATAGCAAATGCCTTGGCCCCCTTTTTCCCTAAAGGTTGTTTCTGATCTTTTTCCTGTTTCTCACTTCTGTGTCCTTTCCTTTCTAACTCCTTCTCCAGATTAAAGAAAAATAGCCTCCATTTATTTTAATGGTCCATATTTCTGTCTGTGAACGTTACATCTGGTTTTGTACAAACTGTTCCAGTTCAAAGGGGAACAGCTCTGAAAGCGGTTGGTCTCCACTTCTGGATGCTGATGTTTTGTCTGCTGAAAAATTGACTTTTCTGGCCACTGGTAAAATGCATTTGGAAAGATACGGAGCATCTGTTCAGAACTTGTCAAACAGATGGAGCCAACTAAGTGAAAAAGCATTTTTGTGCCCATAGCCCCTTTAAAGCATTGCCTTCCAGCTGCTTCTTTCTTTAGAAAGGGTATCTTACAGAAGACATACTGGGTATCTGGAACTCCTAATAGTAAGTCCAAATGCCTGCACTCAGCTGCTGAATTAATTACGATACTAAGTCTGGATGGACTCATCTGAATAATTTTCTGTAATGCCTAAGCGGACATAAGTGTAAGCCAAATCACCATGTTTCGTGCAGAGGAAAACGAACGCTCCAGTTTAATGAAATCCTTTGGATATGCCTCTGAAGTGATACAATTTAGAAAATTTTTGACAGAGTTCCTCACAGGAAGCATTCAAGTAATTTGCTAAGTAGTTTTGGGGCAAAAAGCAGTGGTGCATCATTATTTGGAAACTGGCTGGAAGATGCAAGTAGGAATTTCTGTAGTGAATTTTCATAGTTGTTCAGGTGCTGCAGCGTATCCGTCCCTGAAGGTTTGTTTGAACTCTTTGCCTGTGTAGCTGAAATGAAGGTTGGCTTTAACCATAAAGGTAAAAACCGTGGAACTTACCGTCAGTGAATGTGATCGTTCATGTAGAGGAGTGGCAAATTAATGATTTCGAATATAGAAATATTTCTTCTCCTGAAGCTGGAGATCACCAACTAGATTGAAATGCAATACATTGTGAAAAATAAATACCAAACAGCCCTCTGTGTAAAATATAACTGCCTGCAATTAGCAGAGGCCGTGAAAGGAGAGAAGTTTCAGTGTGCAGGCATACTTGCTTTCGCTTACTTTGGTAAAGGGGCTCCTTTAACTCTGTTAGGCTGTTGGCAGTGGTGATCCTGCAGCCTTCAGAGTAGACCTGCCCGCTTGAGTGCTCTGGGAGGGATGGAGTGGACATTGATGTGCTCTGACAGCTACTCTGCCTTCAGTGACAGGCTCTCCTCTCCGTAGGTATCTTTCCAGGTGTTCCTCCTCAGCTGCTGGGCAGCATATCTTACAGCACTGCCAGCCTAGAGGAGGATCGAAGATGCATAATTCTAAATAGGAGATTTGGGATGTTTGGTTGTGCCTGTCTTTGAAAGGGACATCTTCAGATGGTCTTCGTGGCTAGATCAATTCAGTGCGGATGCTGACTTGCCTGGTTTTGGGAAGGAACACCGCCAAGAGCAGTCTGTTTAAAGCAGAGGTGCTGCCCGAATGAAGCCGGCAGGAAGTTTTTTGTGATTGCATGCTCTTGTAATAAACTGAACCTGCGTACTGACAAAACCAGAAGTTTCTTCTTCCACTGCTGCATACAGCAAACACTCTTCCAGCCTCGCTAAGTTTGTGGTTGCACATTTCCTCCCCCTGCCCCCCCCCCCCGCCGGCCCCGCTCA
>NW_010252535.1:2886-55570 GCF_000690775.1 Eurypyga helias
AGCAACCTCAGCTTTACACCCAATCTGCAGAGTCTGTATGTATGAAGGAGAAATTTGTTTTTCATCTTCTAAAAATCCAACTCTTTATTTATGTACCTTTGAAAATGCAAGTAAAATGCAAGTAATGTATATAAAATCATTGCAGAAGGGCAGCCAGCTATTCTTCTGAACGAGGAAAACAAGGGAATGAAAAATGTCTTATGTAAAATATGGGCTATGGCTCAAAAATTTCTTTCTCTACCATTTTTCTTTTCTTCCTAAGTCGTCAGCTTTGCCATCTGCACTCTCGCTAGGGGCTGGGATTTGGCTATGTGTGAAGTAGGCTAAGACAGTTGAAAAATTGTTCTAGGAAAAATTGTTGCAAAAGGTGTTCTGCATTCAAATGGGAACTGCTGAAAAGGGAGCACTTACCTGCTTCCATTAGTGACTTTATCATGATTGTTGGTGCTGTTTTCCTGTGCTTTAAGTTTACTTTCAGGTAGATTCTGTTAGTACTAGAGAAATATTTCCACTTCTAACATTTACAATTATAAATCAAATGTCTTTCCTTTTCACGAGTTCAGGAACTCCTTAATAGACACTGCTGAGTAAACTGCACTCAGCCTTTAAAACATTCTCGGCCCTGACTTTTTAGCCTGGGTTTGGAGAAGAGCATACATGGACTTTTTCTTCCCCATGTGGACAGCGTGAGCCAAACCATTTTGTAGCCCAGTTTCTCTCTCTCTCCTTTTGGCAACTGCACAGAATGGCTTATGGTATGTGGAGCTTGGTGTGATTCCACTGGAATTTGCTAGAGTTGCACTGATTTATACCTGGTGTGAATCTCATCTTTCCAAAATATTACTGATGCAACAGAAATGCGGAGCTGAGAAATCCTTAACCAAGAAGCAGTAGTATTCTGTTGTTTTGTAGTAAGTTAATGGATCATTGTTATCACTGAATCATTGTTATCACTGACTTCAGTCTTTATTATCAGCTGGAAAAAGTTGAATGCTTTCAAGAGTATCAGTATAAAAACATCAATAAAAATACCTATTCAGTAGTTCCTGGATTCTCTGAAGCCTTGCTATGACTCCTTTAGAAGCTGCCAGGGCATCCGTCTCAAACTGATAGTCTGCAAACCTAAACTTTCCTGTTACTGGAGCAGATACTAGTAGTCTGGTGGTCAACACCTCCCCATGTTACTTCATGTGCCAGTTTTTCAGCAGTGGCTTAGGAGGGATGGTAGTTGGAAATATTCTTTTGTGACTGGAACATAAATGGGAAGAACTTCAGTTATAGGAGTGACACCTGTGTTGTTTTTTGTTGTCATGGCACCCAACCCTTGTTTTAGGTGGTAGAAACATGAATTTTATGTTGTTTTTAGCGTATGAATCTCCCCATTTTGAGATGGTGCATCTCTTTTTCCTGCAAACATCCAGGCAGTCCACAGCACTGGACTAGAAGGATAGTCATGCCTAAGAAGGAAGTCAGTCACCGAGTAACAAACTTTTCAGTTATATGTGATGTGATTCACTTCCTGCTACAAGCCTGAGTTCTGTGTTCTTGGGCAGCTGAAGTTTCACACCCAAAGTCTGCTTTTCTACCGCAGTTAAACTGATTCCTGCCCATGTTAGGCCCTGCAGTCAAAGGGCTGCAGCAGGGAATGTACCACGTGTGGGTAGGCGTATGTTTGCAGTTGCCTACAGAAAGAACATCACTACATCACAATAAGGGTAATGTTTGCCTTTACGAGACCCCTGCCTCATAAACAGCCTGCATTTTTTCATGTTTGATGGTGAGAGAAAGCCAAGTAGAGGGACTCTGAAGGTAGTGGGGGAATCCGATAGATACGTCTGTAAAAGAGCAAATTCTGTCTATGGCAACAGCTTCAGTTCCTGAAGGTTAATGGAATACCTTCCTCGGAGTTTTGCAACCCGTCTATTGTACGACTAGATGCTATAAAGTTCTAAAAGCAAGGATTGGCATTATTATCTTGCAGCTCATTATCAGCAGCTAAATAAGATCTAATTGTGTGGCTTCTAGGATTCTGTGTGTTGGGAGTTAAACTTGCTGCTACAGCCAGTGTAGTTCATTGCAAGTTCAGTATGTTACTGAATATTTATGAATGAATATTTTTTTGTGTTTTACAATGACATTTAGCAATACGTTACAGCTAGAGCCAAATAAAATAAAACCTTCTTACAGAAAGAGCAGACTTGGGGGAAAATATCTCATCAGATTCTTGCTTTTCCTTGACAGATAGTTTGGGGACCTGTTCAGGAATTGTATGAATTACTTGTTTGTGAATTTGGCATAAAATCCTGGCCTTGCTGAAGTTAATCTGTATTTTACTGCCGAGTCCAGCCAGGGTAGCGCTGGAGTTTACTTCTACCCTTCTGGCCACTTTTCTGTTCCTGAAGTGTGTGTGGAGGTGCAGGGATGCAGGCAGAGAGAGGAACAGTCTTCTCCTTTCAGCTCAGAAGTGACTGCATGGAAAGATTTTCGAGCTGGGGTCTCTGTAGAGAATAAACATATTTCCCTACCCTCCGCTGTCCCCTTTGTTTCCTCAATTCTCCCTCCCACGCGCTCTGTCTCTCTATCTCTGGATTTTCTGTAGCGAGCAAGGAAGGAAAACCTGGGAGGAAAGACTGCTGACTGTTAGCTGCAGCAAGTTCTGCCTTAGATGTTTACTTTTGCTGAAGGAAGGAAGGAAGGCTGTTTGGATTTGCCTGATCTTTTAAGGGTCTGGACAATATTTGCATTTATTTTTCTGTACCAATACAATGAAGCCCAGCATATAGGTGTTTTAAACTTGATCCTCGTGTCCTCGTGTGCAGCGTTCCATCCCAACGCTGACTTTTCTGTCTTAGCTCTGTATGATAAGGTTGTTTTCCTTGCAACCAAGTTGATCCAAATGACTTACCTACATTCCTTCTGATGTGCTTGGAAGCTCTTTTCTTGTTTTGGGCCTGAAATGCTTTTGATAATTTTTTTCTGATGGATTCTCTGAAGTCAAGCTTAGTGACTCTCTTTGACCTCACAGGTTCTGTCCTGCCCCTCTCCGTTGGTGCAATAAATTGTTTTAATTTGCTGCAAAATGTTTTTACTGAGATTTTGATATTTATAATGGCTGTTTCCCGGCTAAGGTACAAATGAATAGCATATGGCTATTGTGAGAATAAAATATTAATTTTGGCAAATTCAGTCAATTCACAGTGGGTGTTCTTAGCCTTTAAAACAAAATTATCACATATTTGGCACAACTATCAAGTGCCTGGGTTTTGACTTTAAGCCTTAATCACCAAACGAAGAGAGCAATGTATTATTAACATATTATGAAGACCTGGTAGCTATGACACTGCGAGCTGAGGGTGGGTGTTCTGTGTGGCTGCCACATGGTAGGAGGGAGGACAGGTTGCAAAGTTAGGGCAGTATGCAACAATTAATATTATCAAAATGGAGTGCTCTGAGTGATGTGCTTGCATCAAGCACGCAAGAAAAATGAGTTTGGATGCAAAACCTAAAAATTTTGAAGGTGTCTGGCTGTGTCTGATGTTCGGTATCATCTAGAATACTCAAGTGTTGTCTTCGTCTGTTGCTACCATCGAGTCTCAAGGAAGAAGAGAACAGATATATGCATTGAAGAGCAGCGGAAGAGTATTGATTGGTTAATTGGTGACCCACTGATTATAAATACCTGCACAGCATCTGATGGGCAATGCTGTGTGACAGCAGCATAAGCAGTATCACTTACAACTTCATTGTGCAGAGTGCTGACAGCTCCTGCAGAATCCTCTCCTTGGGAAATGAGGAAAGGCAGTATTACATAGGAGGGCATTTGAGCTTGTTTTATCTGCATGGGTACGTTCAAGTCACCTTCATTCATTTCCGAATACCTCACCCCTTGTCTGACTGCAGCCCAGGATGACATTCACATTTCAGATTACATATTGTGGCCCGCTGGTGATGATTCTCATTTTCATGAGCATTAACAGAGCATCGTTCCATGAAGTATGTCATTGCTTCTGTGCTTCACTGAAGCATGGACTTCTGTAGCACCACCAGCTGATGGAAAATACAGGCCAGGAGACAAGGCCATTTTTCTTTTGTTGTTGTATGTAATATGCTCTGAAGTTATGTCTGTTGTAGGGTACTTCATGTCCTTATGAAAGGACTGATGTTGTTTCTACTGAAGGAGATCCCAAAACTGGGACAGATCTATGTGACATTGGCACTGTTAGGGAGCTGACCGGTGCTGTCAGTTATGGATCAATAAACTGTCTTCGGCATTAGCATTTAAAAACTGTGGAGCCAACCTTGGAGGGTATGGGGATCTTTTGAGCATGATGGGGAACTTGGGAGGGAGCAACAAATGAAAACTTCCTAAGATACGAACAGTTTTCATTCACGTAAAACCTAATTTCAAGAAAACTTTAATACTTTCTAAGAATTTTTGGCAAGATGCTGATAGATGTACAATATTCTTGAATTCTATTTTTAACACAGTAAAATATACGTAAGTTTGTGTGGACAGACATTTGGAGAGGAAGGCAGCGGCTCCAACGGTGAGTTCTGCAGCTGGGTGCTACATTGGGGCAGGCAAGGGGGTTCCCAGAGCCAGGGAAACTGAAGGAAGAGCAGAGCTGGAAGGGGGAAAGTCCATTTATGAAACAAGATGTTGATGATAGATTATGATGATAGAACATGCATTAAACCTTAACTTGAAGATATTTTGACAATATACAAAATGTTTTCCAAAACCTTTAAGTAAGCAGTTATGAGATTGAGTTAGTTAACTGTTACTAAACATTTCTCATTGTTTTCTGGCATTGTTTAAAGGATATGTGAGGTGTTCACTTCCTTCAAGGCCTTGTTCAAGACTGGACATACTGGGAACTAGCTGGAGTACATATAATATTTAATATTGGGGGAATGGTGCTCCATTCAGTAGTGTCAAAGTTGTTTAATGACGTTACTGGCAAAGCAGAATAATAGTTTATGAACAGAACTTAAATGATTGTCTGTCTCATGTTCTAAAATAGCTTGAGTTCAGGAGTCAGGATTGACCTGAGATTGCAAACTAGTGTTTTTATTTGTAACGACAGTGTAAGCTTTCTGCAGGTGATTAAACTGTAGAATGTGTCAGCATCCTAGCATACCAGAAATGGGTTTCTTGAACAAAATGCTGTGCAACTGCGATTAGTGTCTTGTATGTTCTCTGTTGTAGTGTCTGATCACCTCACAGACCATTTGTCTTCTACATGTAGTCCCCAGTCTTCCTTGGCTTCCAGGTTTTAAGTAAGGAGCATTGAGTAGCACAGGAGTTCAGTCAGTGTAACCTTGAACTTGACTTTTCCAAGTCCTGGGTTCATAACCCCTAGATGTCATCCTTCATCTGGTGTGCGATGTGTGTCTGGATCGCTGGGCCTTTCTGTCATCCTTTGCATGCTGTTGGCTGTGTTCTGGATGTGCCTATACCCTGGTCCTTCAGTGAATTTTAGAGGGCAAAGTTAAACATAGGAATTAATATGATGACTGGCATTTGACTATTTTTTTTTAACTGTTCACAATGGAAAATTCATTTTCTTTTCTCAGCTATAGGATTTTTTTAAGAGTATGTTTTGGGGGGTTTTTTGAATAGTGATTTCAATGGGTTTCTATGTTAGTTCTATTCTTATTTGAGTACTTTTGAGGCTACCATAAAAAACTTCCTAAAACATTGTTCACAGAATGATTGGAAGAATTTAGAAATACTACTTCATGCATTATGATTCATATGAATGCACACGGACATCTGGTCTCTTTCAAAACCTGACGATTTTACTTTTCATCTTTTATTTCTTTCTTTGTTTTAAGTAATCAGGATACTCTTTCTAGGCCTACTGTCATGGTGACCCTTCCTCTGACCATGAGAGCTAGAATTGGAGCCCTCTTTAATTTGGAGCTTCTTTAATACCACTCTAAGCTCCTCTTAATGTCACAGGAGGTTGTTGGAGAATAAATTGAGATGCTCTCTCTGGCAGGATTTAAATGTGCTGTTTCCATTGCCACATCCTGCTGATACAGTGGTAAAGGATTAAATTGAAGATCTAATTTGATGTGGGCCTAATTATAAGCCTAGCAGCCCTAAAAGAGTATACTGCATTTATTATTCATGCAGTGTATTTTTGAGGTACTGCAGTCCCTATTTATGGTTTAATGGGTATGTCGGCTAACTTAAACGTATTATAAACTTCTTTTTCCCCCCACTCCTGTGATCAATAAAGCCTGATTTGGATTTTTTTCTTGACCAGAAAATGCAAGTTTGGAAAACATGAAAAATACTGCAGTTTCCATTCGATGAGAGCATAATCTGCACTTGCAAAAAAACCCAATATTGCCATCTAGTGGGAGTGAAGATTTTGACCTGCCACGCTCCACCCTCCACATTGCTGTTATCTGGCTATTCTCTAGGAGTGATAACATATGTTTCTATTGACTGTACAGCAGTTCTTCTCTTTCCCCAAACTATGGGGAAAATCTCGTCCTTGTATTGCTGAAGTTACTCTCGCATGCACTGCTGGAGAATCGGAAATACTTTGCAGGTGCAGAGAGCCAAATGTCGCTCTTCACAAGCTGCTCTCTGAAGTACACGGTGGAAGGACAGGGTAGTGTTTCTGTGCTGGTCTGTTTGGGTAAAGTGTCAGTGCCTCTGCAACGTGCACATGAAGTTACGCCTTTGAACGTGCAGATTTCCTGATTCTGCCAAGGAGTATTAGAAAAATACATCTTTTTTTCTTTCAAGCCTTTTTGCAAAAGTGTATTGAAAGTGTTCTAGGCTATATGTGCAAAAATATATTGAAAATGTTAGATGAAACAGAGCAGGAGGTAGGAATTGGCTGAAGCTTTGACAAAAAGTGATTTCCAGAATTATTTTTCTCCCTTTTTTCCCTGCTTTGTTTCAGATCAGGGTCTACTGGGAGTTCATAGAAATGGAGATGGGATGACACCTGATTAAATTAATTTTTTTGTTGCCTTGTAGTATTTTATTCACCTTATGTTGCCTTGTTACACTTTTTTCTTCTGAAACTGTAGCTGGCTAGAATTGGCTAAGTAGCAATTTTTTTCTTGTATGTAATCACAGCATTTAATTAATCTCCCCGCTTTAGTCATCAGTCTGCAGCTTAGCCGTGCAAGGTCCTAAGAACCTAAGCATTACTTCTAAATACATTAGTAGTGGTGTTAGTTAATTCTCCTGCCCAATCACTGCATTTTTGAATCAAAGTGCTAAAAGAGAAACCACTAACGCACACTCTCCCTCACTCTGCTTTTGAAGCACAGAACAACAGCAGACTGATAATTATGACAATGTCACGATTATCGCTCTTTCTTCTCTTTCCTTTTTTCCCCAACCCTCCAGCAATGAACTGAATTTGATCTGGAGTGCATTGCATATCTTCTGTCGAGCAAATTGCTACCTGTCTTTCTGAAAACCTATAAGATCCGTAAAAGAGACAAATCTACGTGTTTCCGTCATATTCAATACTGTTGACTCCTAACTATCTTTGCTTGAGGATGTTTATCTGTTTTTCCGTCAATCGCAATTGGTACTGCTCAGCTTTTTGTTTGGTGCTCAGTGTTGCATCACTGCTGATGCCCTGTTCCTCTTTGGGTGAGGCACATATGGTGTATTTTGGAATGGTCAGGGTTGTGGCTGGAGAAAGTTAAGTTCAAGTATTGACTTGGCTTGGGATGAATATCTGGGATCCAACCGCCTCGTAAGAAGCACTGCGTGATGTTTGCTTCCTCTATTTGGAACAGGACCAAAGCAATCAGAAGATGTTTATTAGGGGTCTGTATTTGTTACAGTGATAGTACTGCTCACACCTTAGTTGTAGGAAAAGGTAAAGGTGGGATAAAAAGCTGGACTAGGACCTGGTATCCATAAAAGCTGGAAGAGAGGAGGAATAAGGGGAAGGCTGGCATACAAGTGCTGAAGCATACAGAGGATGTAAATGGCTGCGTCGGTATTGGATACTGGTGGAGACTAGCTGTGTACTTAACCACTTTTCAGCTTCATCTCTTTGGGTGACATTCAGGGTTCAGCCGTCTGCCACGTTCCATTTGTTTTTCTCACCTGCAGAATGAAAATTAAAATTTGCTGTCCTGTAGTTGGGCATGAATCTCCAGGTTCATCCCAGCTCCCCTACTCCACATAAAGTCACTCTTGCACTTTCATGATCTCTGGTAAAACTGTAAGGTGAAGCCTTCTCCTAGGCTGTCTCCCTTTTCATAACAACCCTAGAACCTTCATATTATTTCTTTAGGTAACTTTCCCAGTGTTTCTTGTAATTTTATTTATCGCAGACCGCAACTTCTGCCAGACAACGTGAAGGCTGTATCTTATTCACTGTCAGTTATTGTCGAGGCTTGACTGATGATGGAGTGCCTTAGTCTGGGCTGATCTCAGTGGTTTATATTTCAAAAAATACTACCGCTCCTGATTTAACTAATGAGGACTTCTGAAGATGGTTATACAGTATGTTCAGTACTTCTCGGTGCTGGTTATTAATACTTCCCTGAGTTTCAGTTACCAGGGAATATTTTAGTTTTGCGAGAGGAATGTGTATCCCATCTGTGGCCAGGTGGTGTTTGAAGAATGATAATAACGCACCTGTAGGTGTGATTGATCAAAACTGTACAGAAGCACTAGAGCTTGCGCTGTTTGTCAAGGTAGAAAATCTGTTCATGCATCTGATCTGTATTTCATCAGCTGCTTTTTGTGGATCTTCAGGTAGTCATCATTCAGGTGTGAAAAGGAGTTTTCTGAGCAAAAATGGACATGAGAATTCCTACTTTAGACAAGATTTGTGAAAATGGATTTTTCTTCTCAGAACAATGATTGTGAAATAGTCGTGAATTCTAAACCATTTTTTCTTCATCTTTCTGTGTCTCTACTAGTACAATTTTTTTGCATGATAAAATAGTGACAAAGCTGATAAGGAGTGTAAAAAATTAGCTAGCAGCAGGTCTTTATTAAAGTAAATAATTTTTTAAGGGAATAAAAGGTAATTAGAATTAAACGGCAAATTATGTTACTTTATTATGATGGAGAAGAGAGTTGACAGAAATACTTGCAATTTTCAGATTTTACATAATTTGGAAAATAAGCATTAAAATGTTTTTAATTTTTCAAAGTGTCTTTTATTAATACGTTTTTCCTCAGCTACTATATATGAAAAATATGTTGTATGAAGACTAGTATATGATAACATTTCCCTAAGTGTGTCTTTATTTGCTTTGCCATATTTCTCTTTGTTAGCATCTTTCAAAGAGACCTTTTTTTTTTTTTGCATTACAACTGGATGAAAGAGAAAAACTGACTTGATAAAAGGAGGAGTTCCCTGTTCCAAATCCCTCTGGATTTCTAAGGAGTTATTCCCCAAAAATGTGGCTAACATTTATGGATATGTTGCAGTAAGAACAATTTCTATCTGCCTTCTTTGCTGTTCTTTGTCAAAGAGGACACAGGTATCCTGAAGTTACTACCTCGATAATGCTGTAGCCTGGAAAAAAACATTTTTTATAAAGAACAAAGTTTAGCTCAAGCCAGCTGCCCAGCTTTTCCTTCTAATGTTCCTGCAGGTTTTCCAATCCATCCTACACCCTGTGCTTTTAGAGCTACATTGCTAACCTTATCTGAGCGTGATTTTTTTTTTTTTTGAGAGAGAGAGTTTGCATATGCAATAAAATACAGTTGAAGCTATTATAAGGAATATATAGTATCTGTTGTTATTGCTATTCTTAATGAGCATGAGAATAGCAGTGTAGTACGGTATTTTTTCCTATTCATAGCTTCCTTCCTAGGGTGAATGTTGTGTCGTCAAGAATGTGGTAACATCTGCAACTTAAATACCTCATTTCCTCTTGTCTGCTATTAAAAATTGAAATGAGAGACATTTTCTGTTTGTTGGTTGGGTTTGGGGTTTTTTCCCCCCCCAAATGCCATTTTTTGATTCTAAGGGGAAATATGATTGTGTATGTAAATTTAATTACCTTATTTTATGATTTGAGAAACCAAGACCTTGTTTTCTTGACTGTGCATTTTCCAGGTATACTAGCTATTCAAAGACCCTCCCTCCCTCCTACTTTCTTTTTGAAATTTTGTGTTCCCTGATCATGACTTCATAGCTCATTACTATTCATGTAGAGTTACCCTCTTGCTGCTTGTTGTGTGTCTGCAAGGACACACATTAGATAGTTAAGACAGCAACTGAATGATCTGAATAATAATGTGTGATACAAGATCTAGAAATAAACCATATAAACAGAAAAAATTATTGCAGCGTTGGAATGGCTAATTGTATTGCACTTGATGTATTTTGTGATGCATCCTAGTTGATATCTAATTATTAGTGCATTTCCTATGCAATCATTTTAATTTCTCGAGACCTTATTCTGCCACCCGTACTCTTATTGAGCAGTTCCTTTAAACTGTGCCTATATGCTATTGTCTGGTGCAGAAGAGAGCACTAATCAACTGTGCTGGAAGTTATCTATTATGTTAGGTAGTGGAGCATTCGGCCTTGATGATACGCACAGCCTTTAAAAAATCCATCGCCGTTCTTGATTTTGTGTGCTGACACTGCCATGTTTGATTTCAGAAGGAAATATGGAAAGCCCTGAATTAATTTTCACTGAACTCCTCAGCAAGACATTGGTGTTCCTGCTTCTGCGTGTGTTACGATGCCCATACATTTTCTCTTGTCAAGGTCCATCAGTTCAGTGGGGCTACCTTCCACTTGTCAAGTAAGTGGATTTTCACTGATAGACCTGAGAGTGAGAGATAAAAATCTAAATTAAAACATGTCCTAGCATGTTGTGATCATCTCTGTCAAGGAGCTAGAGAGCCATGCCATGTGCCAAGGAACCACTTCAGTAAAATACCTTGGATGAAGAAGTAGTACAACAGAGAACATTTCTCTCTGATTACAAGACAAACTTTTAAGTAGGGATGAATTTTGTGTCTTGGAGATAATTAGTAAACCACAGAGGGGGCTGGGTTTGGAATCTTGCCTGGGGACAGAATTATAATACAGCTACAGTAGGTACAAGGAAAAACTACAGTATTGATTTCCAACCAATTTCCTTACTATCCAACCAGCTTTGTAGGCTGGAGGACTGGTGTGAAACATAGAGAATGGGGAGAATGAAAAATTATCTTAGAACAAAGTAGAATTGATTTGGGGAAAAAAAAAAAAAACCAACAACCCAGGAAAACATGTAAGGTGTCTTTAAATATGTTACCTTAGTTACCATGCATTGGTGCATTTCAGGTTTTGTGCTGTTTGATAGAATTTGATGTATTTGAAGTTTCGTCCATGCTTATTCAAATCTACATTGCCGAGTTAGTCTGCTGTCTACGAAATTGTTGTTCCATTAAAATACAGTAAAAGGAAATTGGGTAACAGGAAGCATTCAGTATATTAAGGGTTTCACTGCGGGTGGGTTCCACTGTGACATTAAGTTCTGGAAATACAAAGGTCTGTACAATAGAGCTAAGCATACTATATGTAAATACACTATGAAGAATACATTTCAGAGAGGATATGTTAAATGCATGTTATGTACATCACTGTCTTCTGAAACAATTCTTTTCCCATTTCCTCTTCATGAAGATTCATGAGCTCCCACTCCTTCTCTTCCATTTGTGAGCCATACTCGGGCAAAAGGGCCTCTTGGCTTCCACCCTGCCATTCTCCCTGTTCAGGACTATTAACTTTTACTTTGTAATTTCCAGAAACTCTCAATCTTTGTCTTAAACGTAGCTTGCATTTAATTCACTCTGAGCAAAAAAAACTTGCTTCCTCCATATGTGTTCTGTAGTCAGTTAAAATTTCTACTCCCATCTCAGAAACTTCCCCCAGTGGGAAGTCGGGGAATGTATTTTCCAAGATAGAAGAATAATGGTTCTTGAGATACTCAAATTGGCTCCATCAGAGGAGAGATCTTCCAAAAGCCAGAGCTAGCAGGAACCTCAAGACCAGAGTGCTTGGGGTCAGGGAAGTTTCAGGGGAGTGAGCCTGCAGCTTTTCTCACTTCTGTTAAGTTTAAAATCTATACTGGTGCCAGGGTCTTAAGGAGTACATGTGGTTCACGGTATTGTGAACGGCGTTCATTTTCATCGGTGCTTTGAAGCGTCGTTTGCAAGCCAGGACTATCTCAGCATTGTCTGTGTGTAAGTTACTGGTTTCCTTGTTATTTTGGACTAGGCTTCTGAAGTTTGTTACATAGCAGCATCTGTCAGTAAGTATTCTGAAACAATCTGCCCTTACGTAGTTAAATTGAATTAATTCAACTGGAAAATAAGGAGAGGGGGTCGTCTTTCCACCCTTGTTCTGGGTTTTATGTTGTGTTTTGAAAGTTGCAAAGTTGTTCTAGAGCTTTAAAGGTGGTCCTGAATTAAAACAGCGTTATGAAAGCAAGGTAACCTAAGTGTATTGGTTTTCAGAGCTTCATGTTAAGTTATCAGGCTGTCCTTTTCATCCTGATCTCTTCTGTTATTTGCAGTTGAATTTAAGAAACGTGAGCGTCAATGCTAGTGGTAAACTGCATTTGCTAAAATCTGCTGATTTTTGTTTGGAAGTGGAATTTACATCTTGCTTATTGATGTTTGATAAAAAGAACTGAAACTCCTGAAGCATGTTTACTTGGTATTTCTCACTGTGTGGAATTGCTATCCATATAAAGCTGAAAAATGAACACTAGCAGAACTTTATTTATAAAAGATTATTTTTCAAGCGCTTTCAAGATGACTTTCAAGTGCAGACGGTAATTCTGCATCGATAATTACGTGCAGGTTTTAATGAAGCTTGTCCTTGTGCTGAAAGTGCCGGTTGATAGAACGCTGCATACCGTGGCATTTCATCTCAGAGAGGTTGTGATTCCAAATCAGACCCACAGAATCCCTTCACAGATACCCACCAGGCTTTATATAATGCTGTTTAGGGTTGTTTTGGAGAAACATCCTCCAAATGCTTCCTGGCTGACTTCGTTCTTCTGTTCCTCACTGAAAAAGCTGAAAACGCCTGGCAGCTGTTTTCCTCTTCCATCCACTCTGACACGTTTTGAAGGTTGTTTCTGGAACTATTTCAGGGGGTTTGTACGTATGGCTTTCTATTAAGATGGGATCAATAATTCCTATAGCAATAGCTGAATCCTTTTACCATGCCAGATGATTCTGGGAAATGGTTACATTATTAAAAAGTCTGAATCTGCAGAATTTGCAAATGTAATTTTCTTTAGGATTATTGGTATGTTTATCATAGTGTCAAGAATAGGGCATATCCAGAGTCTTATTTAAAAAAAAACGTTTATTTTTGGTTACAGGGAGCATAATACAGTTTCTAAATGTATCTAGATAAAATGAAAATTAAGTAGAAACATACGGAAGTTTCAAACCCTAATGAATTACTCATTTCAGTAAGGTTCTCAGACGTAAGTTTTTAGAGTGAGAGCTGAATTTACCAGAAGTAAGGTGATAGGGCACCGTAGGGGACAAGCTTGCGAAGTACCTTGTCAGGAGTTTTTGCCAGGAAATGTCAGCAGTGCGCTACAGGTAGACCTTGGCCACTGAGCAAGCAAAGTGGAGACACTGGCTGCGTGCTCCCTTCTCTGCCGCTACCCGCTCCACTCGCTGCCCCCCACACCCCACCTCCGCTTTCTGTGCGTGGTGCCGACCTGCACCAGCACCCATCAGCAAAGCCGCCCGGACGGTGCAGCTGCTGTGGCTCCGCCGTGGCAAATGTGATTACCTCAATGTAGAACGCCTTTTAGGGAGCGGCGTTATTGATTTCGGAATAATGGCCCTTTTATCTTTCACTTATTTTTCAGCTTTCAGCAATTGGCTTTTTCTTCTTATTGCTCCCCTGGACCTATTTCAAAACCAGCACAGTATTTGTAGTTCAGCAGAAATAAACGGCGAGCTGCGTCGTCCTCCTCTTTTATGAATAATGAAGCAGCAAGGGAAGGATTTGATCTTTAAAATCAGTAAGTGTATTGATGGGAAGGACAGGAAGGAATTAAACACTTGCAACTCTACGTAAACCTTCTTAAATCTAACAAACAGTTGGGTTTTTAAAAGTAGTCGACGGCAGATTTTTGAGTACCCATTGGAAAAAAGTGTAGGGATTGTAAATAAAGCGTTGCTTCAATTTGCAGGAGTTAACTAATGAAGGAAAAACTTAACATACATCTACTTGTCTTTTTATGGCTTTCCTACACCTTCCAGGATTTCTCTGGGAGAGCTGTTCCTGCTGCTGGCCCCAGAAGTTCTTGTTCTTAGGAGATCTGGGCTTTCAGGTGTACGGTCCCTTCCCACTGACAATTAATGCTGCCAGAACTAGAAGGACATTTCCCTGCTCACCAGCAAGCAGCTTCCTTCCTTGTCCTAATTTCTACCCTTCCTCAACTGGTTGTAGACCAAATACCCTTGAATTTTTCCATCACGAAACAGCCTTCTGACCTGATGACCTTCTACTCTCTTCTTATTCTCAGCAATCTGCCTTTCACACATGTGGTTTATACTAGTGCGGTTAGGTTTAGTGAAGCTACACTGTATGGACCCCAGTAACTTAAGGTTAACCTCCACAACCTGTATTATCTTTCCAGTGAGATTTCCAGTAGGAGCACCAGGTACTCTTTTCTAAAGATGACTTAGGTGATACAGGCATTTGCTGAGTATGATCTGAACCAGGACTGTCAGTAGTCCCCATGGGTACTCACCACTAGGGTAGTGAGAACCACATTTTAACAATGGGTATGTTAGATGACATTGAATGGAATTCTTGTCCCCCTGCCAAACATATGTTAGCTGCAGACTTGAGTTGGACATTCTGTGAGAGAAGCCTAGTGGGGTAGGGAACTTGATCTAAGATGCCGCTCGTCTGAGTAAAAGAACTAGTTTGAATAGTTTTTCCCTTCCAGCTACGGAAAAGCACAGCATTGGCAATTAGAGGGATACTGCTGGGGCTGGAGGATGGAAAAGGAGTCTGTCTTTTATGCTAGTGCTAAAAGTAGAGATAAGAATCTTGTGAAAGCTGGTTATCGAGGTAGGGTTAATCCTGCCTGATAGCCTACCCAGCAGTTTGCAGAATTCTTGTTCTGTTCCTGATAGACCTGGAGAACAGCCTGTCAACTGCTGCAAAAATTCTTGCACGCTTTTGCTTATGTTCAACAGTAGCTGAAACCACATGAGTATCACTGGCCTTTATGGGGTTAAAAGTCAGAATTTAACCTGATAAACTAAATACTATTAATGCTTTCTCCACATTACATCATTACAACATATGTATTTGATGGAGATACAAGATGGACTTGAATAGGGTGGATGAGATTAGTAATGATTTCTCTTCCACCCTGTCACCTGAGAATGCCCAACTGGGACATTTTTCCCTTTTGGTGAATTGCAAGAAAAAGTATCTCATTATGTGATTTCTAAGAGTGGCAATTACTGCTTGGGAAAGGTGGTACACTGTGTTTTTAGAATTCTTACCTTCCTGTTCTGTGTGGCTGGATCACAGTGGAGTGCTGGAGCTCTGGGTATGGTATAGTCTTCTGTTAAAGATTGAGAGATGCATACAGTATAAAAGTAGGAAATGTTCAGAGATTTTATTATCAAGGTTACTAGGATCTTTTATAAAAATTCCTCAAATAACAACATACTTCTATGGATTTCTGTGTTCCATAGCAATCCATCTTGCTTTTAAATAATGTAAACTTAATTAAATAATGTATTTTACGTGCCCCCTAAGAAGTATTTATTGAGATGAATTTGAAAAGCTTTCTGAAATTGGAAATTGTAAGTTTTGCAGAGTCAAAATTCTTAAGAAACTTCTGATGGTTATATAATGGGGCGGCAGTTTAAAAAGGGCAAGAAATGTCTTTTCAAAAATGAGATGTCTGAACAAAATGCAAAGCATTTGAAAAGTGCATGATAATTCTGAGCCAGTTACTTCCCACTGCAGCAGGTTTTATTTGTATTTTCATACTGGTATTTTTGTAAATTTTATTAAATTTAATTCAACTAATCTGAGAGTTATCCTTTTAGTGTTAGTCAAATACTGAAAATTCAGTTTGATATCACAAGCACAAGAGCATCCTGTCATCTTTTTGTCCTTTAGGAAGTTCCCCAAGCAAGTCAGTTAAATAAAAGAGCATAGTAAAGAAGGGAATGAAGAATTAGTTTCATATGTAAAAACTCCAGGATATCTTCATTCCTTAGATGAATTAGTACTGTAGTAAATAAAGATGAGGTAACTCACTGATGCACACACTGCTGCTAACAGACACATGGGTATGATGTCCGCTCCTTCTGTACTTTGGATTGGGTTCAGTGATACATTTCGGGGGGGGGTTTCTGTGGCCCTGTGTGAGTTTTAGCAGAGTAAGAATCAGTGGGCATTGTGGAAGTAGCCAGGCTTGTAGGAGTTAAGATGCAGTTTTTAAGGCTGTTTATCCATCTCTAGGCAGTTCTTCAGTAAAATGAAAATTGGGTTTGAAAATGTTATTGCTGCATAATGAGCCAGAGAACGTTTTATTGTAACAGCGAAACTTAGAAATGTTGCAGTGGCTGTAAACCATCAAATCTATATAAATACGTCAGTTGCTGCGGATAAAAGAAAGTACAGATATTTGTGTTTGTCATGATTGATTTACCCCATGAAATCTTGAGAGAATGCAGAAACGAGTACAGAGCATCAGACAATGTTATAGAAGTGTTAGCCAGTTTTAATTAGGCAGCATTCTTTATCTGTTCCAGCCTTGCTTGTGTGGTTGCTCAGGCTTTCAAGAAGATTTTCCAGGCTTTTTTGTGGGGATTCTAACTTTGTTTTTTTGTTCAAGTTTCCTACATTACCATTTCTTACTGGTGGTAGGGTGGGTCGGTCCCATGCAGGCCTAGGAGGCGAGGAGTTAAGTCCTATCCCTAACTGCCAGACACCCCACAGCTGCTGCCAGCAATTCAACAATGTGGCTTAATAGAGCAGCAGGAGTGTCTTGAGGGGGGTGTTAACAAGGCTAATTGGCAACATGCACTTCATTCCCGGTGGCTTGAGGACATAAACCATGAGCAGGCAGAGGCTTGGAGTGGGGTTGGTGGTGGGGGTTACAGGCAGAGGGCTATATAAGCTGTGTTGAAGTAGTTGCAGGGTCCAGTATGTAGTACGGCAATGGCCTTTGTTGGCTGAAGAAAGGTTTCTGAAGGAAGAAGTGTTGATCATGAGGTGCAGGTCTCTGCCTGCCAGTTGCCTTACCTGCCTGAAGAGCAGGCTCTCCCGAAGTGAGCGCTTGTGGGAGCTGACGTGGGCTCTTGGGCACTTGACAGGATCCATCACTGAAATGTTGTGCTTTGGTCCTTGGTGGTGTAAGACCAGCTCCTGGGTGTCCCACACAGCCCTTGATTTAGTCCCTTCTTGTAGGCTTGGGTCGTGCAACTCTCTTTGCCCCTTGTATCTGCAGCTCCCTGGGAAGTAGTGGGCTCCCTGCCTCAGGCGAAGCACTAGCCATGGCTGCACTCAGCTGCTGGCAGGACTCCTCCTCGGTAGCTGAGGGGATGGGGTGGTGGGGAGGGAGAGGTGCTCGTGCTCCCCGCACCGTGCAGGCCTCACCTCAACTGCGAGTGCTGAATGTCGCAGCACTCCCACACCCCAGCAGGGTTTCTGTGGTAAGGCAGCGCCGCTACCCAAAGCCACCTGCTGCTGCAAAAGCTGGAGGCTGCTGCCAGCACCACTTGCAATTTCACAAAGCAAGGTAGCACCCACTGAGGCTGTAGAAACAGGACGCCTCGAGACCCTGGGGCGCAGCATGAGCCCTCAAGGGCTTCCTCTCCTGAGGCAGACGGTGAGAAAGCAAAGCTGTTGGCCAATGTCATGCAGAGGAAGAGTGTTCACGGCTGACTTTGATCTCTTCTCATGTGTCTTTTGTGTCTGAGGCTTTCTGTCCTTCATCAGCCTACTAAAAAATACAGCACAGTGCAGCAGTGAGGTATGCTGGGCGTTTCAAGGACTGATTTGCTAGTATAAAACCAAAATGTTTGTCATTTTACAGTGACACATGAAAGTAGTTGCGTATTCAGACCAGTGGTTTTGGAGCTTTCTGTTCTGTGTGTTTTGTTCTTAAGTGTGATTTCTGCTATAGATGTTCATAATGGGAAGGATTAAACAAAATCATGGAAGAAATTTTAAGGATTTTAAAATAAAATTGATTTTATTAAAGTAGTTAAGTGGTTAGTAATCTATTTATAAATTTTATACTATTCCGTGTTTGTAGGTTTGAGATGTTAATATAAGCTTGTAATTTTTGTGGTAATTTCTTTTATTTGCTTTGTGTGGGATGCAGTGCATGAAATTAAAACTAAGAATGCTTTCAGTTATTTTGTTTCTGAGAAGGGTAGCTCTTCTTGGAAGTGTTAGACTCATGTTGACCTTTGACAGATCCAGTGGTTTTTTGGATGGGAGCTGTAGCTTGAGTTGTTCTGTGCAAGCTAATAGCACAAATCCTTAATAAATTGTTTCCAAGTTGCTGTGGTAACATACTTGATTTTCTTTCAAACATACATCTGCTTTAAATTCTAACTTTTAAATCTTACGTTGAGTAATGTTACATTACTGAAAAGTTATCAGTTTATAAGCTTTTAGCAAATGACAGACATGCAACTATAAACTTAACTAGAAATGTTGTAAATAATTAATTTTCCTAGCAAGTGGAAATGGATAGCAGTTTGAACTCTGATAGTTACCAAGGTGATTTAGAAGCACAAGTTACTGATGATCAAGTGAACTGCTTACATTTTTTATTAGAATCATCTGCTGATTTCTGTTCCATTTCTTCTTTCTGTAACTTCACTTTGTCAGGGAAGAAAGGAAATTAAACTCTCAACTCTTTGACTGAAAACCAATACAATTGCAAAAAACCTGACTTCTGCATGGAGCAACCAACCTTGTGTGTGTGTAGGGTAAATGAAACTGTTAGTTGTAAATGAGAATTTTTTACAACAGAATTACAAATAATCTTTAGAGTCGATGAATTGCCTTCTGTTCCCCTAGTTTCCTTTTTATTTTATTTATTGGAAATTTGGGGGGAGAATTTTCTTCTCAATTCTCAGAACTGGTTTGTTAAGGATATTTAAGGCGACAAGATATATACAGAGATGTAAATCATAAAGAGTTTCCCTTCTCTTTCAAGGGTTCTGGTTTTAATGGAATGGAAAGTGCTTGCCGTAAAGCCAAGACAATTATCAATGGCCATCAATAACCCTGCCAGAAAATGCACTACCCTAGAAAGAGGGCAGTTAGAACAGAGGTTACACTTATGGCACCAGTCCAAACAGCATGATTTTCTGATGCTTGTACTCCTCCATCTAAAGAAGTCATATTGTATTAATGAGCGCTTGGTTCTGCGTGGGTTTTTCCGTAGGTTGATGGTGAGGGGTTTTTTTGTTTCAAATCTTGTGTGGTTCAAAAAGCTAACTAAGTAGCTGTGGGTTTGCCTGTATTCCTGACCTTAACAATGCAGGGAGCCTTTCTACTAAGTGTAATGGCAGGGAAGGTCCACGCCTTTCCAGCTTGGACCTGAAAATCCTTTCCTTCTCTCTTAATTGCCTTACAAAATAGCCTACTCCTGCAAAAACGCTTCCTCCCTGTCCGTATAGGATGAATGGCTATGCAAATTCTGCTCAGAAGAGAAGAACAGACGGTCACGTTTGGAAAAAACGTTGGGTGGAAACTTCAGAAACACCAAGTTGACTTAAAACGTACCTTTCTCAGAACAGCAAAGGGATGTGAGCGCCCACGTGGCTCTGGGAGGGTGTTTGAGCGCGCCAGCCTTGCAGGTCATGCTTGCTTTTGGAGGGGTCGTGCTTCCAGATCCACTGGTTGTTTCCGAATGTCTCACTGTATAAATTAAGAAAATAGATGGGGAAAGCAGGTGGAAATCTCTCTGGGGGATTTTGTTTTCAACTTGCTATAATGGTTTAATACTTAGCAGTTAGAGCTAAGCAGGTGTTTTAAGAGCTCTTATTTAACAATTATCACTCATTTCCGGGCTTCCTGTTTGTTCAGGCTGCTGGAGAACATCACAAAATCAGCCAACTGTTCTCAAAACCTCTTTTAACCCTTTGTCATCCAGTGAAGCTAGGAAAACCCTCTATCAAATATCCACGTGACTGAAAGGATGAGGGACATAGCACAAAGCCGTTGTGGTGCAAAGATTGGCAAATGCAAATGAGGCTCTTGAAAGTTATGTTGGTCATAGGAGCATCACATCATTGAGAAAAGATTGGATCATTGTTTCAGATCTTTGTTTGGTTAGTGTTTTGGATCAGTTGTAGGGAAGGAACTCAAGGAAGCTCATGGAGCTCATACAAGTTGGAGTTTTGGGGGTGTTTTCCCTCCTCCTGTAACACTTTCAATTAATTATTGGCCTGAGACATGACAGAGACATGAGGATTTATAAACATGATGGGGTTCTAATTCAATGTAATTTAACCATCCTTCAAAAGCTGATATATGCTCTGAATATTCTTTGTCCTGAATCATTGTGATAGAGTAGGATTTAGAAAAAATATTAAAAAACCGTGAAAGATTTCATTTTGTCTTTAGCAATTACTGTTCTGTTGATAATATGCAAATGAGATTTTGCTCTACTCATAACTGTTGTTCCACAGACTAGTACTAAACTATAGTGAAAGTATAATTTTAATCAAGACTTTAAACCGCTGACAGCACTCTGGAGTTTCATGTTTGGACACAGAGCAAACTGCAAGACAGAGAGGGCTTTTTCTGGGTTAGTACTGTGACAAGACTTATTGTCAACTGTCTCACGTTAATATCTAATCATAAAACTAAATAAATGTAGGCAGGGGTTTTCTGGGGCACATGTGTAGTTTGCACAGGGCATATGTTTGTTTCTTCAAGTGGGGAGACTTGTAAGAAACTGTCTCAGTAGGTTCAGAAATATTGCTGTACTTACTTGAGAGAGAAAAATGGAAAAACCAGCTTCTTAATTCTGCTACAAGTTGGAGAGCCTCTGGAGGCTGTAGAGAAGGGTAAGAAAGGACACCCTGCGTCCTAGTAATGACCCTTGAGTGATGAGTCCTGGTGAGAGTAACTGGGATATGTGTCTGTTCCTACGTTTGCGTGCTGCTAATGGTATTCATGCCAACTTCAGGTCAGTTCATACTGGTCTAAATATGAACTTCTTCTAGTTTGCATGAAATTATACTTCATCCTCCCTGTGTAACAGAGACTAGAAACAAGCCAGATGCAGCTCTGCTCTGGCAGAGAGGCTCTTGGAGAAGAGACTATTCCTACCATCAGAAGAGCAGTTCCGAGTCGGAGAGTGGGGAGGAGAGACCCTCAGCCTGCCCTGTGCGTGTGTACGTGCATGCACACGCACACCACAGGCGTTCTGTGAAGTTACAGGGAAATGCTTTCTTTACGTACTCTCTGATGCATGTACGCCTATTCTTGTTGTTTCTGCTGTCATCTCTGCTGCTACCTGCTACCATTCAGTCGAAGAACTGAAGTTTTCATGCGAGTTTAAAAGCTTTACTGAATACAGATTAATAAGCTTTCTTCAGCTGAAATTACTGACATTTCAGTTTTACAGTTTTAACAGGCTTGGGCTAGTTTTCATGATGATGAAGCAGTACAAATGGATAAAACCAGTTTACATTGAGCCATGTAAGTACTAAAATTGATTTGCAGCTTAATATGCTACAAATTCAGTCTTCAAGACCAGGGAAAACCCCTGCATTTTGTATGCTGGTTCACATACCTTTCAGTTTTCTGGTTAAGTCTATCATAGTTTCTCCTGTTTCCTTTTAAGATAAAGTACATGTTCTATAGATTTTCTCTCTCCTAGACTTCCTGTTTGTTTTCTCATACTGTGTCTAAAATCAAATTCCACTAATTCATTACTGGGAATTAATAAATCCTTATACTGAAAGCCTAAGGAGACAAAGCAACAGAAAGCTGTGAATGGTGTCCAAGGAAAGGAACAGAAGTGTTTACTTAAAATACCAAACCAGATTGTTATTCCTTGAAGTTCCCACAATAGGTGGTGGGTGTTTTATCCCGGAGCTGCTACTTGCGCTGAGAGTTCTCACAGGCACCCTTCAACAGTACTGCGGCAGAAGCAATAATTCATTACTCTTGTTGAGAGCCCACATAGTCTTGTAACGTTTTCTCGGAGCCACTCCACTGAGCTGAAATGAATGCCAGCGGAAGAGTTGGACTTGATACTGCAAGCATCTGATTCAGCTTACAGCAAGGTCAATCTTTCTGGCCCAAGTACTCAGTGCTGTTTTGGGATGAATTTTTTCAGAGGTGTGTTGAGGATTTGGAGGCACGATGCAGGAGACTTTGAGCACCTAAATGCTCAAGGTACGTTTTGAAAACGTAGCGTCAGTTAATTTCAAGTGTAAGTTGTCCAAATGGAGCTGTTAGGTAGAGGGTTATGAATGACAATGTTTTAATTTTTTTTTGTCCAAGCATGCTGGTAGCTGGAAGGTTGCATGAGTAACCCTTGTTTTATGTTATGTGTTGTCTCAAATGAAGACAAGGTATTTATGTTATGTGTTGTCTCAAGTGAAGACAAGGTATTGTGGTCTCAAATGAAGTTTGAGTCTTTTCCGGTACGTGATCTGTCGTGTGTGTCTTGCACTTTTATCACTTGGAACATTCTTCCTTGAACGTTCTGCCTTGCTGATTCTCCAGCTAGTGTCAAATCTCATGTGAGGGTCTGTGTTGTAGGGAGAGGTGGTAGTAGGAGGGAAGTTTTTGTTACTTGCTTGAACTGTGTAATGTGTCTTTTTTTTTTTTTTACTGTAAACAGATTTCTTTGAACAATTTAGGGGTTTTTTAGGATGACTGTCATATAGGTAGTGAAGTCAGGTAATTTACTGTTGCGTACTATAGGCAAAAAATATCAGAGTTCAGTCATGTGTTTACTTTTAAAATAACATGGAGATGGTTTAGTCAGTGTAATAAAGGAGCATGTCAGATATTTAAAAAAACGTGGTTGCCTAGATAACTTGGGTTGACTTCTTTTTATAAAGAAATATTTTCTTTATAAAGTCTACTTCCTGTGATGCCCTTTCTGTTTTCCTAAATTAATGCTTGACCTGGAACCATAACATTGGCACACAGAATTGCACTGTAGGTGTGGAAGCAGCAGCAGGAAGGAATTACTTCAGCAGTTGAATTTGAGCCTAAATTCGGATTAATTAATATGTGATGTAAGAGCATATGAGATCACTGTATGCCCAAAATAGTGGTTCTCTTTAATATATGTAGTACTTTCAGATTATTTTTATTCCCCATGATAGTTTCAGAAGTAATTTTGTTCTCTCTCTCTGTTGTAGACAGCTTATAAGAATATCAAAGTCAAAGCACGCTTACAAAATTTGGAATATTTCCTTTTCTTTTTTCTTCCTAACACATGCTGTGAACAGAGAGCAGTTTGAAAACTTTTTGTGTATGTGGCAACTAGAAATGGATGTGTGTGTGATTCTGAGAGATGGAGCAGTAACATGTTCTCCAAAGCAATAGGTAATTCCTTGGCAACTCATCAAGAAAGAACATGCAACCTAGGGGAAACCAGGCTTCTTGTAAAGGGAGCATTCTCAGCTCCAGGTGTATAAATCAAAGTCTTCATGTATACCAGGCTCTGTTTTGGTGGGCCAGGAAATGTAACAGGTTTTGTGTAGAAAGGATCAAATCATGTAGTTCCTATAAAAGTTTGCAGAGTGTACTTTTCACGTAATAGGAGACTCCACGATAGCTTTTTTCTGAGGGAAGGCACACATTTCCTCATATTAGTTACTTTATTTCTTATTCAGGTGCCTTAGCCTTGTGTCTCTTCAATAATAACACCAGAAAAAATCTTGAAATCTTCCTTGAATCTTCTGGCTTATACCACAGCAGTGCAAAGCTCTTTGCTTCTGTGAAACTTGAGAAACAAAGGAACGCAATGGGCAGAGAGGCTGCAGAGCCAACTCATTAGTCCTGCTTTTGCCAAATGAGGATCAAGCAGATTTGCATCTTAATTCTTTTCTAATGTGTTTTTAGTATGTACATCAAGACTGAACACTTGAGAGGCTTAACGGATGTAACATGTTCATTTGCCTAGAGTCCAAAAATTAGAATGACCTATAGTAGTACTTAGAGATCACAACAGCTTACAATTATCAGGTAGATTGCAGGGAAATTATGTGACTGCAAAACAGGAAAAATGTGGCACATCTGAAGTTTCAAATAAGAGATTAAGAAAATCTTTAGGCCTTTCAGATTTGGGAATTTTGTGTGTTGGGAAAGGGAGCTTGGGTTGTGCATGGTGTTCCATGTTCCTCTGTCCTTTGAAGTTGTAGGGGTTAGTGTTGTTTCCCGTCTGTGTTACTTATTTTCACTCGGTCGTCCTCTGTCCTCCATGATTTTTGTGTTATGAGGGTAATGCAGCTTCATGAGAAGTCCTTTCTGCCCTGCATGCGGGCTGCCAAGACATCAGGTAACACCACCGAATGCCCTTTTAGTCAGTAGGAGCTCCAGCGTCGGCTGCTCCCCATGCTCTCCGAACGGCTCAGTGCTCACCCAGGGTCCAAGATAATACTGATTTAGTAACACTCTGCTACAGTTTGTGATTCAGAGTCCAAAGCTGTTCCTTGTGCGTATAAAAGTTAAGGAGATGGTTTTTTACCCTGTGCACAAGCATTTCCAAGAAGAGAGAAGAGAGCAGACCTAAAAATAACAGGGAAGGGAAATAATCCTTCTACACATGCTTTTGAATAGTTGCTTTCCCCTTTCTCAGTCCTTAGCCTCCCATAGGTCAGTAGCATTTTTCCACATTGGAAATGATTTCTGAAAATGATTCTGTGAGAGAGTTTTATTTATATTTGTCTAACTTTGAGGAGTTTAAAAAAAAAATCATATTTGTGTACACTCTTTTAAAGTATGAAATATAAACTAAATCTGAATTAATCTTCATAAATGAAAACTGGATTAATTTTTCAGATAGAGATTTGTGGGCCATAGGGCTGTGTTTTATACATTATGTAGAAACCACAGTTTACATCTTTGCTCAGTATCTTGCTTTCTTCAAGTAGCAAGTATGAATCCTCACTTCTAATCTGTTGTACAAAATTTGTCTTAGTATTTAATTTCATTAGTCTCAAGGTATTTTATTATTAGCGTTTGTATGATGCATACAGCTATAGAAAGAGTAAGAGAATTAAACCTTAGGTTTGGAATACCATGCTCAAATACAGGTCTGCTGACACCTTCTTCTAAGTTTGGTAAAATTAATAAAATTTAAAAGGCAAAGGCTTTTTTCTGACAGGTCTGAGTTTAGCAGCATTGGAATGATATTGAAGATTCCGTGGTAGAGTTTGAAGCAGGACTTCATTCAGCATTCTAGTTGAAGTTCCCCTCTTTTGAAACCTACTCTGTATTCTTCTGATGCTGCTTTTCAACGATGGCTACAGTGACATTTAGTAAAAACAATGCGAATGATGGAGTAGGACAGAAGAAAAACATGGACATGTTTGTAACCATTACTGCAGTATAGGATGCTTCCAAGGAGGGTAACTTTGGGATAGGTGGCTAGATGGTTTTAGTGTTGTGTCCCCTATTTCTCAGATCAAACATCCTTTTCTGGATATGTCAGTCTTTTATTGTGTTTTCACTGGCTGCGTCTCTCTTTGTGGAGCTGGTCTCTAGCAGTGGTCATGAGAGTGAGACCATTTAGGGGAGAGAAACTAAATATTGTACCAGTAAGGCCATAATTTCTGACTCTCCCCAAATCTGTTTCCAATAAGCATGGAGCCTTTGCCTGGCAGATTATTTTTCTTGTTTAAATCTTTGGGTGAGCAAGCCCGAAGTTTGTTTGGATGCTCTTTGAACTTTGGCTTACTAAAGCCTCCTGTGTGAAGACCCAGAGCCTCTGTCATGGGTCTCATAGAAGCTACAGTCAGCCGGAGAGTGGGCAGTTAGGTGGGTGTGGAGGGCAAAGCTGCTCCAAGGTAGCAGTCTTTTCAGTGCAGGATCCTTCAGCACACCTCTTACACTGCCATGAAACTGGGTTCTTTATAGACATTCTTGCAGTGTGAACTCTGTAATTACCCTGATTTATGTACAAAATGAGGGGAGGTAAAAGGAAGATAAATAGTTGGGAGTAAAACATACAGTTTGGTTTGTGTGCTCTGCTTGCTTAACCATATGAGAAGGAAGCCGTGTTTTTATGTGTATGTACTACCATTCTAATGACTTTGTAGACCTGCCTCATTATAAGCAAAATGCTACTAAATATTGACATGGTGCAGAAATAATGGTGATTTGTAGCTCTCAAAAAGCTTGATATTCAATAATTTTATAGAAAATTACAAATGCATAGAAATAATTAAATGCAAGTAATAGATTTATCCCTAACTACTGAAATCTTGTAGTATAAAAATATCTTTTCAAATAAGTGCTTAAATTCCTAGAACAAGCTACAATAAAATAGAAATTAAAGAGTAAGAGTAGGATGTATTTGAAGCAGTTGTTGCTGTAATATAAGTTAATTGGACTGTACTTCCCAGAATGGGCTGTTGTTTCTTGAACACTCAGAATTAACTAGTTTCCAGCATGTAACATATCTTTTCATATTTCAAAAATGTGCCTTGTTTTATGGTTATGAAATCAAAGCCACTTATTACAAAAATAATTCTGAATGAAGTATTGATTCATCAATTGTTAGTTAATTTTGTACCTGAAAAAAACCTTTGTGAAGCATTGGTTGTGCAGTTAAAATGTCAGGTCTCAAAATGATGCTAACTTAGCTTTTGTGTGTATTGTCTTTTATTCCAGTGTGGCTTTTTCTTACCAAAATGTCTGTTAGAGCTTCTGACATCTATGCAATGTGACTCTGCAGTAGGAGAATTAGTCTCTCTCTGTTGTTTCTACTCTTGGCATGTTTACTGCTGCTTTTCACCATTTTTTTCCACTATTTTTTATAGCCAAAGTTGAAAGGAGGATGGTAACCTCATCTCTTTTAAATGATAAGAAAATAAATTCTAGTAAAATTAGTCAGGCCTTAAGTTCATACTTACGAGTCAGAAATGTCCGGTTCCTTCCTTTGATATTGTTCAGGGGGTGAGAGCAAAGTGAAGCAAAAAGTTCCCTTACTTTGTGGTAAATATGTAGCAGCAGTCAGAAAAGATTTCGTCGTCTGCATTAAGTAGAAGGCTGCAATCTGTAGAGGAGTGAAGGGCACAGAGGGTGAGGAGTATCAGGAGAGCCCAGTGTGGCTGCCAGATTGTGCCTTCTACGTGCTTGTCGAGTGTTTCAGGGTAGACCTGTTTTATAGATGGTACTTGGATGCCTGTAGGATCCCGACTGTCTCAGAGGTAACAGTTCTCCTCATTGCCCGGTGAGGTGGAGAGTGTTCAGCTTTGTCATGAAGTGGAAAAAACTTCGTTGAAGTACTTTTCAATACCTGGTAGTGTTTCGGTTTGTTTATTGTTGGGAGTGTTCATGGTGTTAAATCCAGTTGATTTTCTTTTAAAATGATACAAGGAGAAAATGAGGACAAATCGCAGGTCAGGGTTCAGACTTAACCTGTTTTTTGTTAGGTTTGCCAAAAACAAACAAACAGTTAGGTTAACCAATGATCTTAAAGAGATTTTAACAGTAAAACAGCAGCTGCATGGGTTTTTTTCCCAGCATTTCCTCAGGTATATGGAAAATGCCACTAAGTTGCATTATTTCAACTCTGAACACACCATTCCAAATGTGCCCAGTCTCTCTTCCTTTTTAAACTGAGGGCTGTACAAGAAATATGACCAAATTACCCAGAACTAGTCACATCTCTGTGGCCGAGTACCAACTACTATTTGACCCAGATCCAGTGAATGCTAACGTTTTTATCCTTCCATCTTTACTGGATCCCACTGCATCTGTTTTCTTCAATAGTTAGCAATTTTATTACCGTGCACACATGTATGTATGTTGAATTTTTAGAGAGGGTACCTTTTTCCTTGATGGGGGTGAATGATTTCGTAATGGGATAAATTGAAAGCATTTTTAAAGACAGCTGCTTTGCAGAGGATGAAATGTGAAACAATCCGAAAGAGAAACTGTGTAGACTCCTGGGAAAAGTTAAAATGCAACATATTTGACTGAACCACAAGCAACGGATTGGATAGGGCCAGGGGATCAAAAATGGAAACGGTCCAAAACTCTCACTCTGCGATACTACACAGGCATCGTGGAGATGTACAGGATTCCCCAGAGAGCCTTACTTAACGGCGGGTTGCCCGGACAGTTACCAGGGTCATACTTGTGCATGATTCATTTTCATCTCTATTACTAGTAAGGAAAAATCACTGCATTTGAAGGGGGGGCTGGGGGGGGGAAAGGCAAACAGAAAACATTCCCAAGCAAACAAAACCCTGAACTGACACATGCAAAACCTTTCTTCTAGCACTAAGGTAACTTTCCTTCCATTTCTGTCTTCAGTCTCTGGAGTGAAGGGACTGTTGCTGCTACTCAGGTCAGGCAGATCTTTGGGAACTGTTTCTACACTTCTAGCAAAAAATATAAGTATGTCATTCCCATTTCAGATCACCTTTTAAGATAGTTTTTTTCAGGTTAAGACTGGAGAGGAAGCTTTGAAACAAACCTTGATAGGACTAAGTTTTGATTACAGGGCTGTCCAAGGTGGGGATTTCTGCAAGCTGCAGAAATTGTAGGGATAGCGTTTGCGGAAATTGCAGGCCAACCAGAGATGGAGGAATGAAGAGCAAGGGTATCCAAAACTTAAATACATTCCTGAAGAAGCCTATCCCGCCTGCCTTCATGCTCCCTACGGATGACAGATTTTTCATGACACTTCCCCCAGGTGTGAAATTATTCCTCCTTCTTCTGTAGGTTGCACGTAGGAGGAATACGGGTGGTCAACATTTAACAAACTGGTTGGAAATTGAGAAAAGGCTTACTGAAGCCAGATAGACTTGGAGGAAGTCATATACCTCTGCCCTCTCTGTGTAGAATTAGAATTGCAAGGCCTGGTGCTGTAAGGCCCAAGGGAAGGTTTTTCTGTAAATCAAGTGGTAAGGTTCCTTGCTGTTGGGAAGCGATAGCAGACTTGGGTGCAGGTTTATCAATAGGCTACAATAATGACCCATTACTCCTAGACAATTTAGCAGTTCAAATAAAACTATTCATGTGGCAGCACGCTTAGAACCCACAAACTCCAGTGTAGATAATGGTAGAGAGATCAGGGTCTAATTCCATAAATGTGTTAAGGAGAGTCTGAACTTGTTGTAATTAGTCTTCTTTAGAGTTCAAATTCTAGGAGGTGAAATAGGCATATGGCAGGTGAATTAAGTTTATTGCCCAGGGTAACCCAGCAGATCAATAGCTGAGCTCACGGTAGGGTTTCTGAAAGCATTCAGATTTTGGAGAAAGTTCTTTATAGGGAGAAATTCTGAGCTCACAGCTTGCTTGAAATGAAAGGAACAATGGGAGGTTACTTAATTTGGGTATGTAAAGTACCATTTAAAAAATAGAGCACCATTTAAAAAATAAAGGGCTTTTTAATCTGAGAAGTATAAAACAAGAACTGAGGGTTAGGCAGGAACAGCAAAGCACGTATTTCTTTTCACATTAAAAGTTATGAACTAATGAAACCAGTTAGCAAGGGATGTAGCAGATCCTTCATCCCGAGGCATTTTCAGAAAAGGCTGATGGTGATTCATGAAACACAGGCGTTAGCTTTGCTCTACTTACTTGGCTTGAAAGAAGAGTAAGTAGGCAGCATGCTCTGCCCTCCATTACCAGAACTGGATGGTTCTTATACCAGGAACTAAATTTTAAGACCTAAACAAACAAAAATTCTTCAGTTATCCTGAGTCCAGTTCCAGGAGCCTCACTACTTGGCACTGTAAAATCTAACCTAAACTCTTAAAAAGAAATAATACAAACCTGAATGCTGTGGTATTAAAGAAGAAAGTTTTAATTGTAATCAGGTTTTTCAACGAACTGAAAACAAATGCACATATAAATGACTCTGCACTTCCTGTTTCATTGCGGACTAAAAGAGGAACAACCAAATCACGACAATACAAAGCAGACAGTGTAAGTGTTGGGGGGAATTTCTGTTGATCTTTTTTTTTTTCCTCTTGACTCCAGGAAATAGTGGAGACCTTGCATGGGTGTCTGTGAAAGAGTGAGATTTTAAAACGGTTTACCCAGCATCTTTCATGTCAAACCCATATCTAACACGTAAGAACGCTACATGTGATTCAGTTTAAAACACTGCAGTAAATGAAAATAAATGCTAAAGAAAAATGCCAGTTCATGCAGCGTACGCTGGAGCGTGTTTGTTCTTAGGGGGTTTTGGAGATGTGTCTATTCCTGGTGTGCCACTTTGGGCTTTTGGACTCTGCCGTCTAACTTTTCAGGAACAGTAATAATAGTAGTGGCTATTTTTGCCATTTCCTTTTCTGTAATCTCTGCATTCAAGATGTTACGTTCCGGTCTATCCGTTTCATGGAATACAGGTTGCCTGGCATAATTCGTAGAGCTGCTATATTTTATTTTTGGTGGTTTTCCTTTTCACCTTTAAACACAGGTAGCCTGGGTTATAGCACTTTTCTGGTTTGTTTTCCTTTAAACAAAGTGTTTTATAGCTGGCATCCAAGGAGTCTCGGAGTTCGTCCGGGTTTGTTGTGGCTAAAGCTGCAGAGGAAGTCCTAGTGAATCACAGATAATTGTAGTCCTCAGGATAGCCATTTTGTTAACAGAATTAGCTTCATTAATCTTTCTAATCTGATAATTAAACAGGATAAAACAACATCGGAGCAAGACAAAAACTATGTTAACCTCCCCAACACTATTACATGGTTTCTAAAGATCTTACTGTGATACTTTCTAAAGGGGAAAAAAAAAAATGAACCCAACAGAGAATGTTCCCATTAATTTTTCTTCTGGAAATAAAAAAGCTGGTTTGTCTGGCAATTTTTTAGAAAGGCACATAAGATAGTATCGGGGGCTATATTTGCTGTCTGATTTTTGAGGTATTTTTTTGCCAATTCTGGATATTTCTTCAAGAAATTAAAAAAAGTTTTGGTGCTATTTTCAAATTTACCTTTCTCCAGAGATTGAGATTGAGCATCTAATATGAATAATTTTATGTGATTGAAACTGCCACATTTACTGGCAAAATGTTTGTCTAATGCAAGTTTTTAAAAATGACTTTCTCCTTTAGGAAACAAGAATGATCTTGCTATTTAGATACCAGACTGAGACTTGAGATGTGCATCCAGTTTCCAGTCTGTTATAGACAACCTTACTTAGAACCTGGAATTGGAAAGGGTGATAGAGGGGGAGGCTGGGGGGCTTGGAGAGGGCGGTGCAGATATGGCATGTGCTCTGCGTGTGTGCTCAGTATGTATCCGCACGGCAGGCAAGTGTCTGTGCGTGTCACGTAGTGCGAAGGCAGAATGAAGTCTGAGGTTTGCAAATAAACAAACATTGAAGAATCTATTTAAAAAAAAAAAAGCCAAGACACTTTTGCAAGTAACTTGTATTTTATTGTCTTAAATCTGTTTTCTTCTTTCTTCTCTCAAATTTCTTTAAAACTTAACTTTTAGTGTACCTCGAACAAAGTCCCTGAATTGATGCAATTCTTGGCAGGCTGTAAGTAGGAGAGCTATTTCCAGGAAGGATACTTTTGTTTAAATACTTGATGCCAATTTTGTGTTACAATTGTGGTTTGTATGTCATGCAATGTTTGTTTATTGTAATCTCCCTGTTTGTTGTAAAGCAGCTCAGGTTACAGATACATATGTGAAAGGACGTAAAGAATATTTGTGTAGAACATACTTTTTCCTTCCATCTTTGTAACCCATCAGAAGAATGTTTATTTGTAATTCTTGAAGCTTGTGTGTTCATGCTCTAATGTGATGCTTGATGGAATTTTTTTTTTTTTAACTGGGAAGTAAATATTTTTGTGGTATCTCCTTCCCTTTCTATAACCAAATTTAGATAATTCTGTAAGGTGACTATTCCTATTTTGCTTGTGTTTCCAGTTTCTTTCCTCAAAAAGAGAGGTATAGGTGGTGAACTTGAATAGAAAAGTAGGAGACACATTTTTAAAACCTGCATTAGAGTTACTAAAAATGATCAACTTTGAGGATCTCTAAACAGAGACATCTTATTTTAAAAAATGACAAGTTATCATAGGTTTGATGTCTTGATTTTAAAACTCTTACAAACTGCTTTATTACTTTTAAAAAGCTTAGCCCTTACGTTAAGAAAAAAATCCGTGTCTTTTAACATAGCAGGACAGCTGAGAGTGATGAGAAGCATTCTAAGATTTAAGAATGAGGTTAAAAGAAATAGAGTATTGCTCTGTTTTCAAAATAAAACTGTGCATTTTTAGAGTAATTTTACGATAGCTCTGTTCTTGAAATATTATTTTACTTCCTTTTGTTTGCTTGTGACAACTTCATGACACTTCTGAGCCGTATATATAATTTTTGTCTCTGTATGTTCCCATGATTGTCTCTTTTCCCCCGGTCCTTTGATCCTGTCATTCATTGGTGGTTTTTAATTGAAGGTATTTTAGTCCCTCCATTATGTTATTCCATCAACTCTTAAATTCTGCCTACCTGTAGTAGTGTTCTTGGTTTCTCACCTGGTGGTAGTGCGTGGAGCTGCTCCCCTTCGGCAGTACCTCAGAGCATCTTGGCCGCCTGGGCAGTTGGAGTTCAGCCCTGTGACGTTCTTCTTTGGCCTGGGCTGCCAAGGTGAGGCTTGAAACAAAAACTCAGGTCACTCACTATATGTGGTGACTCGGTGGTGTTCAGCAGTGCTGACAGGTTGATTGTCAGCCAAAACTTGACGATGGGTACACTGAGGTAAACTGCAAAGTAAGCCAGGGATTTTGTCATGTTGAAGGACTGGTTTTGCACAGAAAGAGAAGCAGCTTGGATGCTGGAGAATTTTCAGGCAAGTCTTGATAGCTTCTAGACACTTCTCCTAAAATGAAATAGTTTGTTTTCTGGGAATTTGGGGAAGGAGCTTAGTAATTCATAGCTAGTTGCTGAGATCAAAGATACTTCTGGGCACACCTCCAGCGTTATCTTAATTACATGTTCTGTAGTTTCAGCCACTTCAGTGGGGAGAGGGCAGGAGGAGGGAATCTCATTCATATCTAAATCAAATTGGCAAAACAGAAGAGTAAGGGTCCACCAGTTGGAGTTTTTCTTCCCTCTGCTGATGAACTCTGGCTTGCAGCTGATGTCAGTGTCAGACATCAACAAACTACTTGAAAGTTCCAGCGAGTGTCATTGAAGCACAGTTTGTCCATTTGCAGCATATTGAATCAAGCTGTTTCCTTCCTAATGGAGGATTAATTTCTGTCGTGAATACAAATGGAGAAAACAACTAATGTGGTTGCCTTTCAGATAAGAAAGGCCTTTCTCCTTTCTTCCCAGGGAACTAAGCTGAACTCAAATTCATAAACAGTAGTTGTTGTTTTATTTTTTTTTTTTAATTGGAACAAAACATAGGATAGATGTGAGTTTTGTTGCTAACTGGAAGAAAGCCAGCAGACCTATACTTACAAGAAAACCAAAGTGGACCCAGTTCCCTGCTGCCTTCTTCCAACTGGCTAATTGATGATTTTAGTAGGACCTCTCTTAGAAGTTACTGAAAGGTGTTGCACAGTAGTGTCTGAAAGACAGAAAATTCGAACCTCTAGTGGGAAGGGTCTGAGATCAATGCTGGTGTCTGCCCAGTTTGTGCTGAGGTTTTGTGTAAGGTGTTTTGTTTTTTTTTTTTCCTAATAGTTGGACTGGGAGATCTACTCAAACCAGGGTGTCATTTTTTTTTTTTTAATAGAGGACTAGAATAGGACTAACAGATGAGACACTGAAGGGCAACTTCACATCATCTGAATATCACCATTTCCTAGCACTTATTTATATCCTGCCTTTGGAAGTTATTTTACCTCATCTAGGAAGGATTTGAGTTTATGCCATCTCAGTCTTGGATCTTCCAGCTGTTAATCTCCATGATTTTTGATGTCTGAAAATCAGCACAGTTATTTCCTTTATTCTTTGTACAGTAATACTGTGTGGATATTGCCTACTATATACTGTTGAGTTTCCCACAGCATACCTGGCAGGAGGAGAGTGCAAGAAAGGAGCGTTTTGACCGTAAAGAGAAAAATAATACCATATGCTTTACAGGAAACAGGTAGTGTTGCTTTGATATCTTAATCTGTAGGACTTCACACAGTATGTCTTACTTAAGGGAAGTAAGGACATATGGAAATTACTTAAGAAAATATAGAAAAAAGTATGCAGCGCACCAAAACTGTTGCATAGACCAGGAAAAGTACCAGTCAATCCTAAGGCCCTCTGCTTATCCATGTACCTAATGTTATGCAGGCATGTATTTAATGATGATTGTCCAAAGTGTTGCAAAGGTGTCTACTTGGAGGAAATGATATCACAGTTTAGGAGAGACTCTAAATATGTGTGGTTAAATCATTACTTTGGATGATTCCTGAGACTGGAAAAATGTGGCAGCCAGGAGTTTGACTTAGGCATATGAGCAACTGGTTACCTGAAATTGTACTGTAGTAAAAGAATTTGACAGCATTTATCAGTTTTTAATCAGCCAACCAACATGTGCTTGCAGTCCCGATTCTCAGGTTAGCATTTTATTCCTAGGGGTGTAGAGGTAACCTCCTCCCTTCTGCAGTTCTGTGACGTGACATTAAAAATGTCCATAAGCCGAGACAATAAATGTTTTAAAGATTTTCTAACAGCTGATTATTTGCTGATGGTTTGGAGACTGCCACTGCACTAGTGCATTAAAAAATAGATTTTGAAAAGCCTTGTGATGAAATTACAGGTCAGATCTTACCATATGATGCAATTCCTTTATTCTTAAATCAAATAACCATCTGCTTGGGAAAGAGATTGTCCTCTGAAGACTTTCTTTTCTTTCTTGTAATACATTTAACAGATGTTTCAGTGAATGGCTTTGTGCGGACTTCTGTAGGTGGTTTTACTGTCCTTTCACTCAAAAATGTCTAGTTGAGTGTAGGTCAGCCAAACACAGCGCTTGCACATCATACTTCACGTTATCTCTGGGCTTGTCTATACAAGTTCTATGTACTATATCTTCAATACTATTACTAAAATACAACCTCCATTTCTGGTGTGGGTACAATTATAGTACAGTGAAAATGTACCATGTAACTTAGTCCTGTGAGGGCAGCGGAATAAGCCATACTAATAGAAGACATTTACATGACCAGAATAACTGTATTGGGTTAAATAAACCAACAAAACAGCATGCACACATGTGCCTGAAACACACTGGTATGAGTCTCCATTGACCTTTTCAAGACCAGAAGGCCCGGAATGGTTAGTCTAGGCAGCGTCATCTCTCAAGATAATTGACTACTTTTCCACTCATGAAGAATTTTTTCTCTCATTGATTTATTTCCTTCTCTCATGATTCCATTTTTAGGTACCTAGAAACTCTAACCACTTCGGGCATCTAACTGTTAAGCACCTTATTAGGTGCTAATACTTTGCACCCTACATACTCTCACCCCTGCAGCTTTTGAGAAAGTGAAGATCATTTCTTCCTCCCTTCAGACCAGGGAGTCAGAAACTTGGTTTTGTGCAGTGACCCTTCTGTGCGTGATGCCTTAGCGGCTGTTTGTCCTGCTTTGCTGGCTTGTTGCATGTCAGTATAGCCATCTGCCCAAGCTCCCTTGCTGGGCTCTACCAAAAGCAAACCATGAACACCCCAGTTCCACTACAGCGGTCCATGGAAGTTGTTCTTCCTTGTAATACACAAAATGAGTGTGTGACTTCTGAGTATGCACATGTGCATGCTTGTGCACAAACGCCTGTGTGTGTTTGTGTGTCTCCATGCATTCAAAATGTTCCTTCCTTCGTGCCTGGGAGGTCTTAGGTACAGTAAATCATGGAAGATCAAAGCCGTATCGCGTGTGATTCAGGACACTGCAACTGAATATCGGTATATGCTATCTCAAGTAATGGAAGGATTCTTGGTTTAGAGTTGATTTCTGAATACTGTGGTTACTTCAGCTGAATCTCGCTTTTCCCTGGCTGCTTCTGTTCTATATTATGTCTGTGCATGTGTCTGGCACTGGAAAGTGTTTGATCTTTTCTGTAGGTCATGCAAGATGTTTGATGTCCTTTTGTTGACTTTTGAGTATGAGTAAATAAATGATAGAATCCCCTGTGGCCAAAATTTCTTAAGTTTTATGTATATCATTGTGGTCAATTACAGTGCGGCAAGCTGTGTTACGTTTCTCTGTAATTATAATAATCAAATATGTAACATTCATAATGAAAGGCAGATTTGTGAACTCTGGCAGTGCACTGGCTCTGAAAGGGACCTGCTTGCTTTGGCCAGAAGAGCAAGAGGCTGTGGGGGGAAATAAAATCATGGAGGTAAACAGAGGTTCTAGCAAAGTTTTCTCAACATGTTTTCGGGGTAATTTCTTTAAAAGCCAAGTTCACCTCATGTAATTAATGATGCAACGTGTGAAATCTGTTAATATTTGATAATATTATTAAGTACAATTTTCTCAGCTGTTTTCCTGACCTAACGGAGCCTATTGCAAAGCTGTCCGTCTCAGGTGAGCTTGCTAGGGATTCAGGCATGAATGCTGGGGAAGAAGTTTGCAAGTTTTGTCTTGCACGTAGCTGTTGTTTTAGTCAAGAGTTTGCTTCTCTTCCAGTTTTGAAATGACTTGGTCTGCAGTCATTTAGACTGAATTGAAAAGTGTCACCATTAATGTATGATTTTCTACTAAGTAAGTTAAACAAGGTACTCTGTTAGCTATTTCAATTGAAGCAGAAAGATCTTGTGGTTAAAGAACAAAAGACCAGCACAGACTCTGTCTCCAGTCATTTTCTGTTAGATTACAACTGTTCTGATTTTCTTATGCATTTTCATGGAAGTAATATTTTATCAAATTTGGATGAGTAAATGCCCCTCAAAACAGCAGACATATCCCTGGAGCTTTTGCAGGTATTAGCTCTTTAAACACAGTCCCTTCCTTTCAGGGAGGTGGTGTGCTCAAAGAGGACGCTTGCTGTTATGCTGTGCTCAGTAAGGGTTTAATACATACTGACTTCTCAAGTCATGACTCAAATAACCATCTGCAGTGACAGATCACGTGCTTGGGGGTTTATGCTTTAAGCTTTCCAAATAACAGATAATCCTACAACATCACAACAAGAGGTGCAAAGCAGGTTTTACGATTTAATTTTTTCTGTTTCTGTTGCTTTTGCAGTCCATTTAGGCTTATAATGTTGCCAAAGTCCTAAACAGCTTTGGGGTCTGAGGGTTTTTGCAGTATTTCACATACTGTCTCGCTAAGGAACATCAGAGTAAAACTTCCTTGACCTTTGTGCTGTTAGGAAATTCAGTTATGGAAAATGCATTTGTCTAGTCATTGTTTATTCCAGATGTGAGATTGATGTCAGTGACTTATCCTTAAATTTCTTTCAAGAGTCAAGTTGGTTTTTAAATGAGTGCAATGAATCTTAGGTGATGGTCTTGTGTTGGAAGATAGGTGGCTAATGGAGCACTGAGCCACTGAAGGTAGTGGCTTTAATTCCTGTTTACAACAGGTCTCAGTTTGCTCCGTGGGATGTGTAAAATCTCTGTGCTGGTGCTATCAGCTAGAATGAAAATGCCCCTCCAAATGGTGGAATGATTCAGACTGTACAGTGGTCAGGAACATAAAATCTTCTTCACATTCAAGTGTGAAACATTGGTGCAACCCAGATATTTGCATAGCATATTCTAATATTTCTTATCCCTAAAAGGTTAGAGAGTGTGTGTTTTTTCTTAGAAAAATCTCAGGCTAAGAGAATTCTGTCAGAGTTTCATGGTTTTGGAGATGGCAATCACGACTTGCACCTGAGAGGAGCAAAAAGCTGAGCTTAGGACTCAGTTTTTCAGAATAATGCTTAGGAGTTCAAGTTTTCATAATCTTTTACACAGTATGAGTAAGTTTTGCATTACTCCAAGAATTGCCCAGGAATTGTGATGCTTTGGAAATGCTGCAGAGAAATATTTAAGCAACTTCTGTTTGACATTGTTTTTACTGATATTAATTGAATGGAGATGCGGCAGAGGCAATGTACCCCATGACCCTGTGCTGCTGTGGGGGTAGAGGTAGGGAATTGGGGACTTAAGTTGGGAAGAAGGGAGGGGTGGAGGGAAGGTGTCTTAGGATTTGGGTTTATTTTTCATTACCTTTAACTGATTTGATTTGTAATAAATTAAACTAATTTCCCCAAGTTGAGTTTTGTCCATGGCAGGAATTGGTGAGTGACCTGTCCCTATCTCGACCCACGAGCCTTTCGTTATATTTTGTCTCCCTTGCCCAGCTGTGGAGGGGGGTGACAGAGCAGCTTGATGGGCACCTGGCCTCCAGCCAGGGTCAGTCCACCACAGAACCTTAGCTGTGGCGCAGGAGAAATGGTCCGGTGGGCAGTCGGGGCCTCCAGAGACCAGAGTTCACTTCTTGTTTAACCGTAGGCTTCTTGGATGACTTCCTGGCAAGTCATTTAGTCTAGCCTGTGCCTTTGGGAGTATCTCATTTTACAGATGGGGAACTGTCTCAGAAGGGTGTTGAAAATAAAATCCATTAATGACTGTGAAACTATATAAATGCCTTCAATATGCTGAAACTTGGCCATAGTTTCAACATGGGTTTTTTCCTCTGAAAGTATGTCTGGTTTTATGGATGGTTGCCTTTTGTTCCCTGAAACAGGCTACTAAAATGCTTTATTCATGCATCAAGTTTTTCAGGATCTGTGCTGCTTTCCAGCAATCCTGTTCTCATCTCAATACTTTGCCTCGTAAGGATTATTTTAGCAATATAGACGTTGTTTAAAGTACCTTTACAATTAATCTTACTTGCACCTTCTAAAACTCTGTATTTTAACAAAAGTTGCAGCAATGGCATGGGCCGTAACAGGATAAAACAGTTTGGTGACCAAACATTTTGCTCAGTGGTGGTTGTTGCATCTTTTGTTGCATGTGGAGAATGTGATGTGTATGTGCGAGGCATATGTTTTGCCATGTACCTTACTTACAGCAAAGCTCTTGTATCCACTCCTCTGTGCCATCCCCGGTTTGCATCTTGCCTCATTCCCTGTTGTCCTTTTAAACAGTCATGTCTTTTCAGGTATCTTCTCATAGCATCTCTCTGCATGTATAAATGTTTGGCTGCATTCAGAGAGAAGTAGTTTTAATCAAAGAGAAGTCAGGATCAGAACTGCCGTGGTCAGGCTATTTCCGTTGCATTCAAGGATGTCTGTTATATTCAGCTGAATTTGGCCTGTCATTCTGTTCCTGGTTATGTATGTCTGGGTGGGGTCATTTCACATGTGATAACTTTCAGGGCATTTGGTGAAAAATTCATGGAAATATTAGGCTGTGCTGTATGCATCTTCTCTTACTTATAAAATGACACTGTATAGTCTCCACTTTCTTCTAAGTGTTGTTTAACATTCAGATTGAAAGAATAGGCACATATCTTTTATTTTAGCAGTCTGACTGTTTTTTGAGGTATCTATATGTTTATGTGTCTAGACGTTAAATTAGAAATGTTTTATGCAAAATTAGAATTGAATCAGTCCTTTTCATTCTGTACTTGCTTTGATACATGAAAGACCTTAGATCAAAGAAGGTTTCCTATCAGTTTAGGGGATTCTGCTTTTTTGGGGAGGTTCTTTTTATACTTAAGGTCAGCTGAGGCAGCCGAGAAGCCAGCTTCTGGCAAAGTACTAATTCATGTGACTGATGAGACTGTCAGCATAGGTACTCACTGAAATGAAATGTAGGTATTCTTTAAATTTAAAGATAAGAATATGTCCATTTCATTCTTGCTGGTATTAGAGCTTTTAAAGACTGAAAAATACTTTCTTTTTAAGAGAGACTCCCTTTTTCTGCTTTACAGCATCGGCAAAAATTGTGAATCAAAATCAGTAAGCAGCATTTCTAATGAATTGTATAAGAAAACACACAAATCCAATTGATGGGCAATGGAAACTTGGGTTCAGTGCGCCAGTCTTTTTACTGAGTTGCTTTCAATGATGCTTGTACTTAAATGAGCAGAACAGAGACTTTGTGATGGTGGTCACCAACTCCTCCAGATGTCTGGATCGTTGGCAGGGATGATGTTAGGGTTTTACGTGTGTGCACGCTGGGATTTGAACTGCATGAAGTATTTTACTGAAAGCTTAACCAAACAGTATATAGCGCTGACACAAACAGAGCATTAGACACGCCTGTCTTTAATACAGCCATCTGTTGAGTGCTATAGCAGTTTTTCAAAAGCCTCCCTCAGCATAGACATCAAAGTCTATTCATGCACCTGTGCCTCTGATCTTCAATTTTTTTTTTTTTAAATTTAAAAACAGCAAAGGGAGAAGAGCAGTATTTCAAGATCTGTAGCTTTATTTAAAAACCAAAAAAAACCCCACCTCAAACTCCACCACAAAACTCATGTTGCCAGTTCAGAAATTGTTAAAAATTTCTTAATATTCAACGCTTTACGGAAAAACACTCAAGCACGCTTTTCATTTTCCTCTCCTCTGAGTAACCCCTGGCCTTGCTAACACCTATTTCCTGCCTTGTCTGTTTACGATGCAGCTGCTGAGATCATTTTCTTGATCCGTTGGTACAGTGACATCAGCTAGACTGGTGAACTCCTCTACCAGCTTGCTCTTGAGCGGCACAGAAGTGGTTTTGTGAGAGGGAGGAGCTTGGATCACCCCTATGCATTCAGCAGCTGTGAGGTGCCCCTCTTGTAAAAATCCTCTCAGGTGATGAGAGAAACCTGGGGACAAGAAAGGTGGCCCCATGAAGCTACCCACTGCATACAGACACGCAAAGCCTGGCATAGCCCGTATGTTTCGGTGTCTCCTTCCTTTCCTCATTTACTTGCTCATTTGCAGGGACCAGCGGATTGGTGAGCCAGTTATTAGTGTGAATCAGTGATCTCCTGATTATTATCTTATTCTGGCCTAGTACCATACCCTGATGTTGCTCGTGACTTAGGAGGCAGCTCAGCATTGTTTGCTGACATGAGGAAAGCAAGGCCCAGTTGTGGCAGAGTGGTGCGGGAGGAGGTGGCCTGTTCCCAGCCTCAAGCCTCGCGTGCGGTTGCCTCAGCATAGCAGAAAAGTTCTGGGTTTCTGCCTGCAGAGCAGGGCTCAGCTGGACTCCGATGACTAGGCGCGCTCCCTTTTTGCTCTCCATCGTTTTGATCTGGCACCAACAAGTTCTCCTGCTTTTTCACATGGGGAAAAAGGTGCTTTTGGGGGCACATTTCCTTTTCCCATTCTCTGGCCTGCCCCGTGTACTCTGGTTTGGTACACAGCAGGCCTGATCTCATCAAATCTGGTGTGGGTGTCTGGGCCCTGGGGGCACCAGCAGGCCCCAGTGTCTCTGACTGGCCCCGGGGGCTCCCCCAACCTGCCCACGACTCCATGTCAGTCCCCAGGGTCCTGAGCCTGGGCCTCTGCAACGCAGCAGCAAGGCCAGTCTCCAGCTCCACAGCCTTCGGCCCTGCCCAGCCCTGGGTCCTGCCGAGCCGGGCCTACCTGTGGGCGTGCCCTCGTCCCCAGGGAGGTACCTCATGCCCGGAGCAGGCAGTTGGGAAGGACACAGGACAGGCCCTGGCAGACAAGGACTCCTGAGGTACCCTGCAGTGGGCATGCAGTTGTAGCTGCGTGCTTTACTTACTAAAGCAGAATGAAAATACAGTATTAATGTACACCGTGTCGCTTCACTCCGTCTCTGAGATCATGTGGCAACTGCTGTGTGACGGTTAACAGCTACTGATTACATAGTGTTTTAGTTACAGTTTAATTTCTGAGGGATGGATGGCTCCAAAATAGTCTGTAATGTGTGGGGCACCATTAAGATACTCAAATCTAGCAGTATGTAGAGTTGTGGTGAAATACAGGAGTATCTGTAATTAGCTTTTCATTGTGGTGCCTCAGTGTACAGGAGACTGTTGCCACAGGCCATGAAATCACTTAGGGCAGCTTGATGGGGAGTACCTGTGTTTCACATTGACTGAACGCAATTGCCGCAAGAGCAAAGACTCCTTAAAATCTAACAGAATGGTGCAGAAATAAACAATTTTGTATTTCAGAAAAAAAGAATAAAGCATGTATTTCTTTCTCCCAGTGGGGATACAAAGAGAGTATTATAAACACGTGTTAACCGGCCGTATGAGCTGTGTGTGTTCATTTACCCCGTTTTGTGACCAGAGCTCATCTGTCTTGCTGGGATCTGAATAGGTCACAGTGTTGTTTTTCACATTTGCATAGCTGGGCTCAGTATAAATTACAGTAAAAAAGCTATTCGAAACTACCACTTTTTAACTCTTCTCCTTGTCTCCTTGGAAGTAGTGGTGCAAATGTATGGCAGAACAGTGCTTTAAATAACTGATTTATAAAATTCACTGGGTTCAAGCTTTTCCAAGTGCTAAGGGCACACACTTTTACTTCAGTGATGATGCAGGTTCCTCAACACCTCTGCAAAAAGAGGCTCTGTTGGTAGTGAACTGTAGACCTGCCCATGTGTCCTGCCTACACCTTGGCATCACAAGTTTTGGAAAATTTGTTTCCTGCATGTGCAGTCACTTGCATTGGGAGCTATTCTAAATTTTCTTCTAATTCTCTTCTTGATTGCAGATTGACTTGGAGCCAGAAGGGAGAGTGTATGTCATCATAGACCTTTCAGGATCGTCAGGTGAAGGTAGGGACTTTAAATATTTTATTTTATTCTTTCATGAATGGAATCTCCCAAGGCCCTCTGCAGTGGAAGTATTAGAGATGGTGCTGTGCCTCTTAAATATGTTTCAGCTCAAGTTAAAGTGAACACATTTTGATGTGTCTGCCTCTGAGCCTGTTGTGGTCAATGAGCAGTTCATCTTACCTTGTTAATCTCTGATGGTAACAATACCATCTAAAAGGAACAGTAATGAAATAGTTTAATAGTATTAATTTCCAGAAGAAATGTCAAAATTCTTGGTTTTGGAAGAAAGCTAACCATTACATAGGTAGTAATGGTAAGATGTCAAAGGTGGTGAGGGGGAAGACTTTATTTGCTTTTTAAATTATTCTAATATTTGGAATTTTTCCACTAAATGTTTTCTTTTTCAAGTAAAGTAATGACCAAAACATTATCATGATAAGAGGTCTTTTCATTTTTGTGGCATAGCAGTTGTATGTTGGGGAGCTGGGCAGGGTGGGAATAAAGATGGAAGGGCAATATTTATTTAATTCTTAAGGTACTTTTCTGCTGTTAAGTGGGAACAGAGTCAGGTGGTATATGGTGGTAATAAGAGAATTTATGAAGAAGCAAATCTGTATATATTAGTCATGCTCTCGATGACAGCTTGACCTGCTGAAATGGCCTAGATGGCTGGTTCGGGTTTGATTATTTTAAAGGATGTGCACTGATCAGCTTTCCCCAGTAGTTCATAGAGCTCAGCTAAACGAGGTTATCGTTGGTTTACAGTACATAAGAAGATTCACATAAACCCTGACAGGAGCTGAAACAGAAAATGCTATGAAATGCAATTATTTTGCCAGGCACAGTTGAGAAACAGCGGAAGAACGCATTTATATTTCTGCTCTTTGTTATGAATTGCTGTGCTCTGACCAATTACTAGCAGTAGCTTGCAAAACCACGTGTTGCTCTAAATCCTGAATTTTAAAAATAAAGCAAACTATTATTTAAACTTCATCTGATAGCCACATTTTGTACCCACGAAAGATATGCTCTGCCTTTTTTTTCTTCCTGCATATTGAAGAAGATTCCATTTTAATAGTAGTTTCCACATACCTTGCTAATTGGCATGCCAGTGATGGAACTAAAATGTGGTTAAAGGTGTTGGTGTGGTTCTGTCACAGGGCAGGTAGACGTTCTTCCAACCTTCTGTTGGTGGTTAATTGGTACCCAGACAGGCATAGTGTTACTATTCCATCACAAGATGCATTCAGGTGTGTCGGACTGTGAAAGGGCAGGAAGAATGGTATTATGTTCTTCTTCAAAAGTTCTTTAAAACTCTATAACCTCTTTCTTATACAGGAAAAGAAAAAAGTCTATGGTAATGTCTCCTATATTACGTGGTACATTACCCTGTGACACTTGAAAGGTGCTTGGAAAGAAATTTGCAGAACTGGAATTTGTGTCGCTACATTAGGGGAGCACTCAAGTGGAAACAAGCCACTGAGGGGAAAACAGCTTATAAATACTGTCTTATGGGAAGACCAAGAGGCTTTTGTTAGGTTGAATTTGGTAGAAGCCTGGAGAAGTTTGGTGTGCTTACAAAATGCAGTAGAACTTGTACAGTTTTAGAACTTTTCTCATACAGTTAAATAACCCTGGAAAAGTGTTGTGTAGAATTATTGCAGACTTCTCTAGGGAAGCTACAGTTTTCCTCACAGGCGAAATTGGACCAGGTTTGTACAATATTTTGTAGACTGTTTTTATGATATTTTGCTGGTGATGTTATGAAAACTTACTTTTAGGACTGAGGCCTGGCTAATTTTGGATGAGTCTCGCTTTAGCTGTCTTAGTGAAGCACCTAGTTTAACATAACAACTGTATGCACCCTTCTGCAGTGAACAGAAACACTTAACCCACGTGGAACGTAACTTATACATGTTTCAAAAATGCCTGTTTCATTTGATCTACATATATATACATATATAAATATGTATGTAAATGGAATACATCTGATGATAGGTATTTTTATGCATGTCAGTGGGGAAGTTCACTGTAGTCGATCTGTATTTGTTGAGTGTTAAGGGAACATAAGATTAAGGTCAGACTAAATGCATGACTTGTGAGTGGCTAGGTTTGGTTGAGGTGATTTCTGCTCTTGACCTAGTTTGTTAACCAGAATCTTGTTTTTGAACTCCAGTATTCATTCTGAACAGCAACAGAGTAAATGGCATTCTTTTCATTCTGTGCAAATGGGTATCCTGATTTCACCTTGGATTCTGGAGGGGAAAAATTGGCAATTTATGAAAATAAAGATACATGTAGCCACAATTTTAACTGGAGGACGCAATCATGTCGCACGTTTCTCAGTTATCAGTATTTAAAAAAAACAGGCAATAAAAAAATCTCAGCCTCTGAGGTGTAGTATATTCTTGCCAACCAGTACTGTCTTGTAATTCTTTGTACTGAAAATTGGACTTGTTTCTTCTGTGTGATACATGCAGATATTTAATTATCAGCAATCAAGAATCTAACTTCAGTTATTTGTCACTTCTAAAATATTTTTGAGATAGATATCAAAATTCTGTTTTGGTACAATTGATTTAAAATTAGTTGAATCCATTAGTATGGGCAGAACACTCTGTCCTCTGTTAAATTGTCTCTAAGAGGCAAAAGTCCTAATTTTTCAAGTGAGCCCTTATGTGAATAAATTGCTATATAAATTTACAAGTTTACATATAAAATCCTATTTGGGGGATAAAGAAGAAACGCTCTCACTAGTAGTATATGCTCAATAGTTTTAGTAAGCTTTTACATAATATTGACATGAGGTGTTGTTACCGTATACCTCTTTCCCAGCTGCCAGATTGCTTATCCTGCTGCACTATTTGCACTTGGATGGCAAAACAATGAAAACAGTTCATTGTTATAGCTGACTTCCTCAACAGAAATACACAATTTCTCTTCCTCCTTCCCGCTCCTCTAAACTTCATCATCATTCATTGACTTAGACTGCTTGTGTGGCTTAGGGGTACAGAACAGATGGAAATATGGCAGATGACAAAGGGAGGTAAAGAGTACTTCTGCCTTGCCTTGTCACATTGAGACAGGCTTGTTGAGAGCCACCCTCAGATGTCAGTATCAGCATCTGGCAGAGATTTTTATGTGGAAATGTAAAAAGAAGGGCTAAGTTGCTGGCTTTGCTACTTGCAATTTTTTTCCCATTCTAAAGACAAACTACCAATCAATGGAAGGTTATGGAGCCCTGCCACTCCCTCTATTGTAAGAGTTCCTTCAGAAGCCACCTGAAGGAGAAGCTCTACTTCTCCAGCAGCAGCAGTGCACTTGGTAGGGGGCAGCCTGGAAAGCCCAAGCCTTTAGGCTGCTCTCCACTCGGTATCTTTCAGCACTGCCAGCTCTCACAGTGGATTGTTCAAATCTCAAGGTATTTGGATTTGTTCTAAAACCATCATTCTCTAGAGCTTGGTCCCATTTAATTCAAGTCTTTGAAGCAATAAAAGGTTGGAAAACACAAATGCTAAAGTCTGAGAAGTGGAAGCAAAGTACAAAAAACCCTGTTACAAGAACAACAACGAACCCAACAGGAATGTTTTTATCATCAAAATTTTTACACTAATCCTGTTTTGGAGCCTGCTTATAGCTTCTCAGTATTTGTTCTGCACTGAGAGGGAGGGTGAGTAACTATTTATTTTAGCAATCCTTTGTAAATTCTGCAGTAGGAACTGTCTGGCCCACGTACTGAAAAGAAAATGCTAAAAGAACTGCTGCTCATGCAGAAGGTGATGTTCTCGAAAGTTGGGATTCAATTTTTCTGCTAAAATTTGAATATTCCCCTATTACGCTTTCAAAACCAGTTCTGCAAAATCCTTCAGCATGCTTTACTGACGTGGTAACAGGAAGAGGGAGAGAAAACAGCTCTTAAAATAATAAATTCTTTTAAATTTTCCATTTTAAATGATGTAACTGGTATTTCTGCACACCTGTGATTCAGGTCTTTACACTCTATGCCAAAATTGATCTGCAGAGTTATTTACCTTCCGTAGATTTCCTTCATTTAAAATGGCTCTGTTCATTCAGCGTAAATATGTATTTGTGTTTCCCATGAATGGAAACAGCTGTGTCAGTGGAAACTTCCCAAACATAGATGCACACTGAGGTATCCATTCAGAGGCTAAAATAACTGCAACAGTTATCAGCTGTAAGTTCTATTTATAAAAATATTTGATATAGCTGGATGGTTTCTGTCTTCAGGTACTTGACACAGGTAGGTTTACGGGTTGGAGCTCTTTCACAAATGCAGCTCCCCCCGCACGGGAATGTTACGTGCTCAGGGAGAGAGGGTTTGAAGTGTCTATACTGTGTACCTTTCCTCCCTTCACAGTGTAAAGCAAAATATCCAGTCACAGAAACCAGGCACACATTTGTTGCTTGGCTGTGTTGAGTCTGAGTAAGGTGGACTCTGCTTCTTCTGAAGGCCCATTCTCATGTTTGTATTCATAGTTCGGGTCAGGGTACTACACTAGCACTCACTTTTCCTGCTGTAGGCTTCCTTGCTTTGACAGAACAACAGCAAGCAGTAACGTGTGAGCCAACTTCAAATGTAACCAGAATCTTTGTTTTCAAAACTCATTATGCAGTCTACCAACTGAGAACCTATTTCCTATGAAGCTTTGGTTTTATGTAGGTGGTGTTTGGAGGATTATTGGAGGCGAGGTTATACTTCTCATTTTTTTCAGCACCAAAAGATCATCACTCATCCAAACCACAAGTGAGGAAAAAGGCTAAAATCGAAGAAATAAAAGAAGCTTAAACTGATTTGCAGTTTTCTCCTTCTGTGATGTCGTTTTTGGGTTTTTTTTTTCCCCCCTCCCCATGTTAGGAGGGATAATTCAAAACTATTACTAATATGTCTTTTCTCTTGGGTCTTACTTGGTTTAATCTTAAAATACCTCTCTGCTGAAGTGTAGATGCTTATTACAAATTTTTTTTTTTTTTCCCTAGGTTTCTTTCTTTCTCTTCTTGGAAATATTAATCTATTTTATGACTGTTTTTATAACTGGAAGAAATCTTTGCCCATCCAAATATTGAGTTTCTAGTTTGGTTTTGTTGTGGTGTTAGTTTTTTAAAACAAAAAAACCCCAACCCCCAAGCATTGCATTTATATGAACATGGAAACTTGAAGGTTATGGTGCACAGCCATACAACTTTTTAATCTCTCAAATGAACAACTGTTATTAAATATCTTGGTTTTTTGTTAAAGTTAACGTCAGTAGGTATCTGTAATTCATCTGACTCTGGTGCATATTTACTTGTTGGTCTGGTAGGTGGTGTGTTTCTCCTGAGACAAAACTTGGTCGCATGGCATCTGAAAGGAGATGCTGTGTGTTGTAACCCAAATGACAATAACTAGGAGGTCTGAGGAGCTGTGAAATAATGGTGGGAGAGTCCGTATTAAGTTCTTTGCTCTTGCAAGTTAACACTGACTTCAGTAATGGCACAGGCATGTGGCTGGGAAGATGAACCTTGCAGGCCAGTAGTTCAAATCCCAAATTCTTTTTAAAGATATCAGTACAAACACAAGTCAGTACTTGGTGACAATTTAGTCTGTTGGTGCATGATCCTGTTAAGCCGCACTGCTGAGTGAAGAGGTTCTCCAAAAGGTGCTTCTGTAATTTTGACTTTGTGTGGCAAATGCCTTTATAACAAACATCTCGCCGTGGATTTACAGCCATCCCTTGGATTATATCTAGTTAGCTGATGGAACATCTGGTAAGCATTGTGTGTTTGTAATAAGCCCTTACTATATAAAGCTGGCTCAAGCTTTTCAGGCAAAGATTGATTGATTAAGCCTTTCTTAGCAGGCTTCTAGCTGTTTGCCAAAACAAGTGCTTTGCAGGGAGCAAGGCGCTGGTTGAAGATTTGGTTTAAAGACGCCTTTTTATTATACTGTAAGAGTTTGTACTTGTTTAAGGAAAATTGCATTAGACTGAAATAGAAAAGTAGTAAAACTCATATACATGTCATGTTCCAAACTGCTGTCCCTCTCTTCTCTATTTATGTAGTAAAAACCTCTGATTTCCATGTGCTGGTTTTTTTCCTAACAAAATTGTGCAAGGCCTTTGGAATAGGCATATTTCACTTGACCGCTGCATATGCCTAGCATTGCTTTTTAAGAAAACTGGAGGAAAAAAAAATGTTTTCATAATTAAGTGAAACACAAACTAGTAATGAGAGTTGAAATAGAAATGCATTTTTGGAAGCCTGTATATGGCTAGCTATTTCATAATATATGATACAACATCAATTAATCCAAAGCTCACTGTATAGCATGATATGATGTGAAAAATACATAAAATATAATAGTTTATATATATTTGGCTTATTGTACTTCATAAAATAGGTAACGTGTACTCTGTTAGATTTGTTAATGTTTTGCTCTACGCTTTTGTTGATGCAGTAGTGCGCTCTGAATCAATCTGTTCCCTCTTCACCCTTATGCTCCCCAACAATAGTCGTCTGTTTATTGTTAGTATCACCAAGGAAAAAAGTCTTGGTATAGTCTAATTTGATTAATGGATTAGGGGTTGAATAGATGAGAGAATACATGTGTTACAGACAGGTCTAGCCGTGTTCCTGGATGTTCCATGTACCAGTGAGGTGGTGAAAAATTTGGGAGCATGAATGTCTTCTCTGAACATCATTAACCAAATGCTTACTGCTATCAACATAACCCTAAGAATCTACTTGTGTTTTTCAGATTACTTCTACAATAGTGTAAACAGCTGGAGTCTAAAACACTATGTATTTTTTGAGTATAGTCATGAAAGGTTAAAATAAATATTTGAGTGCAGCTGAAAACAGAAGTCAATTTAGGAAAGTTTGTTCTTAGTAGAGGCTCAAAATCTGCATACAGTTGCATATTTATTCCATGAATCCATTAAAAATAAGCATAAAAGTATTGTAATATATTAAGTAAAAGTACATATTTTTTCCTGTTTTAAAAGCAATAAAAAAGAATCAATCATTTAACTGAAAAGTCCCATTGTTAGTTATTAGGTAAAAGCCTGAATTTAAAACTTTTAGTCTTTTTAAAAATAATAAGCAGTTATTATAAAAATGCAATCTCATTAACTGTGCTCATTTGCTACAGGATCTTAAACCATTTCAGTCTTTTTCACTTCCCATTGAGGAAGAGTGAACAGTCTGAAAAACCTGTGGTACCCAGTATGGAATTTCAGTAAAGATAAAACAAACCATTTGAGAAAAGTCGATACATGATACATTCCATAAATTAACGAAGTTTATACTTGCTGTTTCTTTTGTTTTGAGGTAATGCTTATGCAGTACAGTGAGTGTCTCAAAAATTAGAGATTAAAGTTAGAGTAATAAAGAACACTACTCACGGGAAGCCCTTGTCTTGAGTGAACATGGCCAGGGACTCTTGGACTCTGTTTTACGGCTGGACATCTGGTACTGTTAAATATGTGTGTTTCTTTGTGCCTCTCAGTGGTGAGCCATTATTTATACTGTTGGAGAGTAAAGCAAACTATAATCTCAGTATTTCATAAATGAGTATTACTAGCTGCAGTAAATACGTAGCTAAAAATACTTCACCGTAGAAATAGGTAGAAAGAGCTGCATACAAAAGGCCAGTAGCTCTGTCAATCAGAAACATTGTTGGCAGGTGTTGCAGGTTACATTTGCATAGTCATAAACCTTTTTCTTATTTTTATAATAGCAGCTGTGCTCATAATTTGGTAGACTTTCAGTGTGAGATAGATCTTTAAGGCATATTGTTACCTAAATCTGTGGGTTTCGCAGTGCCATTGTAGAATGATGGCATTAGAATGTCATTATTCCAAACTAATAGTGTGGGTTTGTGTTGTTTTGGTTTTGTTCTTTAGAGATTTTGCTGATCATAACATGTTCTTGAAAATGCCTCTGCAAAGGCATCTGCAGTGTCAGTACGGTGTTGATCCTTGTGGTACACTCCAAATGCAGTATGGTTTGTGAGACTTGCTAACGTCGCTTCTTCTACCGGCCCCCTCACCCCTGCCTCACCTTCAGGCACATACAGTTTGCCTGAAAGATCTGGTCAACTTGTGTTGTGTGTGGTAGGAGTTACCTCTAAAATAATGAGGTAGAGCAGCTCATTTTCTATGGGTACCTTTATCTGTCCTTCAGGATTTACTTTTGCCTTTTCTCCACTAGAGCCTTTTCATGGACACTTTGTAGCTGTGGGGGGAAAGGTGGTTTTGTCACTATAAAAGACTGTCTCTGGATATAAAATGACTGAGTAGAGCATGTGTGTATTACTTACAAGTTAGTGTTTTTAAAAGAAAACTTCAAAGAAAACAAGATGCAAGTCCAAGAAGTCCTTTCATCATTTCTCTGGATTTTCAGAAGGTCTGTACTAGGAAAAGTATCGCAAGCTGAGATAGATACTTGAATTTAAACATTGCCTAGTTCTTTCTTTTCTCATGCTACGACTTGTAGTTTGCTTTCATTACTCCTGCCATATTTCTTTAATGTATTCTTTAAAAAAAAAAAATGCATGTGATAACAGGACTAATGTAAAAAAGGTGAATTATATGTGATAGCAGGAATAATGTAAAATACAGATTTCAATCTGCACTGGCATCCTTAACAAACAGACAAACTGCCTGACAGGTAGGACTTTCAGCTATTGTGTGCAGTATAGATCCATGATTTCTCTTATACTAAGGCTGCAGTATATTTCTTAGAAATTATATTTCTGTAACACAGTAAACTGTTAATGAATAGTGAAGCAATATTAGAATTTAGAGCAAAATACTCAGCCTGAATAAATCTGAGGAGTTTTAATAACTCCAGTTTGTACTGGGGGGACTCCTTCCTCCAAGACAGAAGAGAGAGAAAATCTCATTTATATTGCAATTTCCTGTTGTAAAGGAAAACTGAGAAATATGCTGTTTCTACTTAATTCTCTTTTTATAATGCCCACATCAGTACCAGGAAACTGGATTTTTCCAGTTAGTTCCTAAGCATGAGCTTTTCTTCTTTATTAGACTCTGTGTTTTCAAAAAATCTCTAATACAGCATTTAACTTCATCCCATCAACTTGGAAGTCTGCTCTGCTGTGAATGGTGCTATTTAAAGGAAACGTCTTCCATTGCAGTTCATGAATTTTCCACAGTAGATAAAAGAGACCCAGGGTATCAGTTCACCTCTGTCTAAAATACTGGAAGCAGCTGTACTTCTCTCTTCAGAGCAATGTAATTGTTTACATTTGCACAGCAATATCGTTAGGCAAGAAAGAACTAGAAAGGAAGAAAGAACTTTCCCATTTAGACTTCAGAAGAATGAAACTGTGTGAATGTGTAATCACTTTCAGACTTGGGTCGGAGTGCTTGATAATCTAGTCCAGCCTTTATTAAAAATTTGATGTGGCATTTAACTGTTCTGAAACAAATAACTGAAGTCATCCTGTTTGCTTTTTTCAAAGCATGCCTATTTAATGGTACAGTTCTCTTAGTGTTCTGTGCTAGGACTTTATCTGGGGCTTGGTAAAAGTCAGATGACTACTCCGGGATTGTCTTCACATCCCAAGAAAGTCTCAGATGCAGAGGTCAGAATATTAAGATCAGGTTGTAGGCCTTGCCCCAGTGGGTGAGCTCTTAGTTTTACAAAAATAGTCCTGTGCATTACAGTTGTTTTAGTAAACCAGTAATGAACCCCCATGTCTTCAATTAACATTATATTTAATATTATATTCAGAAGCAGAGTTCACAGATACTTCAGTGTTTTGTGAATGTTAGTGTGAGAATCACAAATAATACATAGAATCACAGACTGGTTTG
>NW_010252536.1:0-200 GCF_000690775.1 Eurypyga helias
CAACAACCCCCGGTACCGCTCCAGGAGTGGGGACAAAGGGCTGGAAACTTGCCTGGTGGGAAAGGACCTGGAGGTGTTGGTCATCACAGCAGCTGGATGTGAGCCGGCATGTGCTCAGGCGGCCAAGGAGCCAACGGCATCCTGGCCAGCAGCAGGGACAGTGAGGCCAGCAGGACCCGGGCAGGGGTCATCCCCCTGCG
>NW_010252536.1:433-1153 GCF_000690775.1 Eurypyga helias
ACTCCCTGAAAGGGGGGTGCAGAGAGGGGGGTTGGTCTCTTCTCCCAAGGGACAAGTGATGGGACAGGAGGAAACAGCCTCAAGTTGTGCCAGGGGAGGGTTAGATGGGATCTCAGGGAAATTCCTTCCTGGAAAGGGCTGTCAGGACTGGAGCAGGCTGCCTGGGGAGGGGGGATCACCATCCCAGGAGGGATTTAAGAGCCATGTGGATGTGGCACTCAGGGACACGGTGGGCTTGGCCATGCTGGGTTAGGGTTGTGCTTGATGGGCTTAACGGTCTTTTCCAACCCAAACGAGATCATTGTTTAATGTGGTTTCACCAGCACTGGGCAGAGGGGGAGGGTCACCCCCCCCATACCTGTTGGTGCCTCCTGATAGAGGCTGTTGGTCTAGCAAACCTTAATTTGTCGCAGTCAGTCAGTTCCTGCGCTGGCAGTGAGATTCACTGGCCTCAGAAAAATGGACACGTGGTGGCACCTTCTGGACTCGGACTCTGGGCAAAGCGACAGTGACAGCCACCCTGACCGCGTGCGGGGGGAAGGGGCGTGCAGGGTACGGCTGTGGCAGCGCTGCTGGCTGCTGCTCTTCTACGCTGATGTTTTGGGGTGCCCGGCTTCCCACCGTGGCTGGCGTGTGGGGTGCGTTACCGTGGTGTGGCCAGCGGAGCCGTTTAGGTGGACGGGCAGGGCCGCGTCCGGCAAGGCCGGGTTCTGCCGCGGG
>NW_010252537.1:0-400 GCF_000690775.1 Eurypyga helias
AGGGCGTGCCCGTGCCCCAGCACCCACAAGGCAGCAGCCCCGTGTCCCCCGTCACCCCCTTCCCCCCCCACGGCCCGGGGCACCGAGCAGCCCCACGTGCCGGTGGCCCTGAAGCATGTCACCATGTCCCCTGTTTAAAGCCAACAGGGATTTAACAATTTAACAGCATTTCTGCTCCCAGGCTCTGCACTGCACCCGGCAGATGGGGTGAGGGGACCTCGTGCCCAGGGCAGGGGGACCCCTGGGCCCAGGGGGACCCCAAGTTCCTGCCCTGCTGGCTGGGGACACCGTCCCCCCCCAGCAATGCCTGCGCTGGAGCGCAGAGCAGTTGGGTTTGAAACTGGTCCCCAAGGCAGGGAGCACAGGGAGCCGAGGCCAGAGCAGCAGCAGAGACGGCTGC
>NW_010252537.1:424-672 GCF_000690775.1 Eurypyga helias
GATCCCTGGGAACGGGTGACAACAGCTATCATCTATCAATTCTATGACAACATGGACCTGCTGGGCCAAGCCCACCTTGTCCTGGTGGGCACACTCCTGCGGAGCACCCCAAAGACCCCCAGCATGAGCAAACAGCTGGTGGCAGGGAGCTCCCGTGGGGGGTGATGCCACGCGGCCGTCACCCCGCGGGGCCCTATGAGGGCAGGGGCCAAGCCCCCAGCATGCCCCCAACCTTTGCTGGAGGGCTT
>NW_010252537.1:714-1066 GCF_000690775.1 Eurypyga helias
TTTTTGGGTGTGCACATCTGCCAGGCATCCCCAAAGCAGCACCCCAGAGGTGGCCCCTGAGCAGCTGCGCGGTGACGTGGGGACCGCGAGGACTGTGGGGACAGCGGGAGGGCGGGCAGGGCAGGAGCTGGGCTGGGAGCAGATGACAGCACTGGGGAGGAAACGCAGAGCGAGCGATGAGTGACTGCGAGGGGGGGGGCAGGAAGGGAGGAGCGGGCAGGGAAGGGCTTCACGGTTACAAACTTGTCCCTCTCGGTCCCCCACGGCCTCCGACCGGCACCGGCATGGCCGAGGGCCAGAAACGAGGGGTCTTCAAGAAGTTCAGTAAGTGGCTGCGGGATGGGGTGGGCGG
>NW_010252537.1:1076-1676 GCF_000690775.1 Eurypyga helias
ACAGGCTGGAGCAGGGGAGGATGTGGGTGGATGTGAGTGAGTGTGAGTGTGCGCTCGCACTCTCGCTGGGTCACCCCTACCCAGAGACATTTGGAGCCAAGACAGGCTCTGCTCTTGTTAGGAAGTTTTTTGAGGTGAGGGGCTTTGGGGGTTTCCGTCCCACAGGGCTGGGGGAGAACCCGGGTGCTGTGGGCTCGGGAGCTGGATGCTGGGACTGGGACCAGTCTGCTGCAGCCCAGCCCTGCACTGGGTGCCGGGATGCACCCAGGGGGATGCACAATGGGCTTTGGGGGTCTTCACTTCCCAAATGACATCCTCCAGGTTGCAAGGGGGGGGCACAAACCAGTGCTGAGGGCTGGGGGTGGCCAGGTCCCCCACCCCAGGGTGTTCCTGCAGCACAGGAACGGGGATGACATGGAGGAGCTGGGGTGGGAGCCTGGGAGCAGATTCCCACTGGCTACTCTCAGAGGAAGTGCTCGGTACCCACCGGGAGTGAGGTCTGCTCTTTCCCACAGACCTTGGGTTTTCCCGGGAGGCAGCTGCAGCGGCCTTCACCCTGCTTCCCAGCGCTGGGCTGCGCGGGAGCCGGCCTTTGCTGCT
>NW_010252537.1:1713-2370 GCF_000690775.1 Eurypyga helias
GATGCTGTAGACGATCCCTCTGCTCCCCCGGGACTCCTCCACTGGCCAAACCCATGGCCCATCCCAGCTGGGATTTTCCTTTGTGGTGGAGTAGGGAGCTGGGGAAAGTCCCCAGCGTTGCCTTTCCCACCCGAGCAGCAGTGGAGGATGCTCGGACCCCAGGGAGGTGTATAACTCCAAACAGTTTTGCCTTTAATCACGTCCAGGCCATGTTTCTGCCATGCAGAAGGGATGTTGGGGTCCTGCAGCCCCCTGTACAGCCCTTTGCTCCATCCATCTGCGGGGATGCCCCGTAGAGCCCATGGATGGTGGCAGGAGGGGGGGTTCAGCGGCCCCCCCAGACACCCGGTTCCTTGCACAGCACCTCCGCAGTGTGCCGCTTCCTGCCCCGGCAGAGTCGCTGTGCCCGGAGGGGAAGAGGCTTTGCAGAGGCCCACGGTGGTGTAAAAATTGCAAAACCCACAAACCCACAGGCACCAGGGCTCCAGCAGTGAGACGCTGCTTCGCAGAGCTGCGCCCACAGCCTGCTTCCCCCCGCGTGCCCCCATCCTCGTACTGGTACCAGCCCTTCCCGGGGTTGCACCGCAGCAGCACACGGCACCAAGCCGGGGCCGAGGTGTGAAATGCAAAGCCGACCGCCCCGGGGGTGCGCTGCTC
>NW_010252537.1:2406-3310 GCF_000690775.1 Eurypyga helias
CGGTTGCTCCGGGGAGGCTGTGAGGCACTGAGCACTCGGCCGAGGAAGTGGGGAAGGTTATCTCACACCCACAGCCCACGCTGCCACACGAGTGCTGTCGGTGGTTCCTGCTCCACCGTGCTGGCGATCAACGTGTGCGTGTGGGCATGTGTGGCTTGGGACCCCCATTCCCTGCGGAGATGCCGTGTGTCTCATGCTTTCATCCCAGAGAGAGCAGGGGTGCGGCCCATGGGGCTGCCCCACGGCTAGGGGGATGGGCAGAGGGGCCAGCCCTGCCTGGAGTCCCCTGGGGCAAGCAAGAAGGCTGAGAGGAAGAGGTGTGAAATAATTTCTGGCACCCACCAGGGTGGGTGTTTCTTCTTCCACCCCTACACCTGCAGTGGGGAAACACAGCTGCTGGATTTGTTGGGGTGCAGGGGACGTTTGCTCCCCAAGGGACTGGGACAGACCTCCCAGGGTCCCGTCAGAGACGCCTCAAGCAGCATCACACATGCCCCAGGCCACAGGGATGGGAGTGGAGGTGCCGGGTGAATCAGGGCTGACACCAGGCTGCACCACGGTATGGTGTCCTGTGCTCACCCCAACCAGGGGCCCCGGGACCCCCCACCATCACACCATGCTGGCAGTAACCCCCCACTCATCTCTCCTCTCTCCTTGCCAGAGCTTTTCAAGTTCAAAGGCTTCGGGAGCCTGAGCAGCATCCCCCGCTCCTTCACCCTCCGGCGTGTGTCCGTGGTGCCTAGTTCTCCCGAGACCCTGGGATCAGGTCTCCGTCCTCCCCACGGCTTCCTGGAGGAGCCCTTTGACAGCACCCAGGATGATCTCAACACCATGCCCAAGAGTCCTGTCCCCTACGCCCGCTCATCAGACATGTACAGCCACATGGGCACCATGCCCCGGCTGA
>NW_010252537.1:3387-4160 GCF_000690775.1 Eurypyga helias
ACAACCCCCTCGACAGCCCCACTCCCCACCCCCCAGACCCCTGAGATGCTCAACACCCCTGACCCGGGCACGGACTCACCCTCAGCCGCTGGGCAAGCAGAGCAGGAGAAGGAAGTGGCCCAGCCTGTGGACACCCCAGGGCCAGCAATGGCCGGGAAGGACCAGGAGTCTGTGGGGAATGTCTCCTGCCCCAGGACAGAGGCACTGAGCTCCAGCCTGGCCCCAGACCCCAGCCAAACCCTGAGCCCTGACGCAGCAGCGGTAGTGGACACCACCAACGAGAATCTGCTGGAAAAGGGGAAAGAGCATCCTGTTGAGAGCTCCCCGGACAGGTATGGCCCTGATGGGTTTGCTCTGCCTTCTGCTGGAACCCCGTTTCCACCCCTCCAGGGCAAGGGGAGGAGGCTGGGACACTGCAATGTCCCCCCCATTGCCTGCAGTGCCAGCGGGATGCACCTGGCCGTCGGGAAGGCATGGCCGGAGCGTTCCCTACCATGGCCAGGTCAGTGGCTCCATGGGAGTGAGGTTTCCTGTGGGATTTCTGCTCCCTCCCATTTCCGGACAGGGTGGAAACATCTCGCAGCCCTGCTCAGCCCCAACGTCCCTTTGTCCTGCAGGCAGCTCTGTTCCAAAGAGAGCTCAGATGTGCACTGTCCCGGCCCCCTCCACCTCTCACTCTCCTCTTTTCCACTTCTCCATCCTTCTCCCCTTCCCTGAGCAGCACTCCTCCCTCGAGGGGGAATCCCTGAAACCAGCCACCCCATCTCCATTTC
>NW_010252537.1:4384-4857 GCF_000690775.1 Eurypyga helias
GTGGGTAGAGGCGCTGACTCCAGATTTCTCCCCAAACCAAGGTTGCACCGTACCACCCCTCCCCTGGCCCAACTCCTTCTCTCCACACTTGGGTGGCCCCTGACGTCCTTGTTACCCCCACACCACCCTGGGGACAGGGGCTCCCTTCCCAGCACTGAGCGTTCCGGAGGTCTGGGTGGCTCCAGGAGCAGGGAAAGGAGGAGGAATTCATTCCGGGCGGTGGGAGCCGGGCTGTGCCGGCCACACATTCCTGCCGGCTGTGAAGGGAGGGCCGGAGGAGGGTTGGGACGGGAAGGAGGAGGGTCCGCCACCGCCTTGCGCTCCCCAAAGTCCCAACGCTCAGTGCAAGGCGGGAGAGCGCCTGGGAGAGCTTCTCCCCATCCCGCAGCAGAGGCGCTGGCCGAATCGCACAAGGCCGATGACAACGGTGGGCAGGAGGTTTCACACCCTGGGACAGGGCAGGTAAGGGGGCC
>NW_010252538.1:0-488 GCF_000690775.1 Eurypyga helias
GGGGGACCCCAATGTGGGTCAGGGGGACCCCAGGGCGGGGATGTGGAGCTGGTGCTGGGGAAGGGGAGGGGGACCCCAATATGGGGACAAGGTCCCCAATGCAGCTCCGGGAATGGGGACCCCAGTGCAGGTCAGGGGATGGGGACCCCAATACGGGGACAGGGACGTGATGCTGGGAAGGGGGTCCCCGTGCAGGGCAGGGGAAAAAAAAAAATGGGGACAAGGGCCCCAATGCAGGTCAGGAAAACGGGGACATGGTGTGGGGACAGGGACACGGCGCTGGGCAGGGGGACGGGGTCCCCAGTGCTGGGCAGGGGATGGGGACCCCAATTCAGGTCAGGGGATGGGGACGCAGCGTGGGGACAGGGACCACGTGCAGGGCAGGGGGACGGGGACCCCAATGTGGGGCCGGGGAGCTGGTGCAGCATGAGGGTGTGGGGACCCCGATGCAGGTCAGGAGACTGGGACCCCCGTACAGGGACCCCAAT
>NW_010252539.1:0-204 GCF_000690775.1 Eurypyga helias
GTGGGGAGCGTCCGGGGTTACGGAGTGGGGTTTGGGAAAGGAGGTGCAAGAAGCTGCTCCCTCCCGCCTGGCTGCTGCTGCTCCGGAGGGGCAGCGACTTGTTTCTTAGCCTTTCTCCAGGGACTGGGCTCAAAACCCCATGGGCCCACAGGAGGTGGTCCGGGCTGGCTTGTAGCAAGGCTGCAGGCACCTTTCAGCGTTCTC
>NW_010252540.1:0-557 GCF_000690775.1 Eurypyga helias
GGATCCCTTGGGGTTGCTCACAATTACTTATGCTGCAAGCGAGGAAGCAAGACCGTGTTTTCGGGATGGTTTTCGAGGGGGGAGTGGGCAGGAGTGCCCGACGGCTCCGTAGCTGCCTGCTGCAGGCTGGGCCCTCCTCCCACGGTCCCCCTTCCGTGAGGATCCAGCGTCACGTGCCGCGGGACAGGTAGTCTGTCCCTTGGAAGGGGCTGGATGCTGTGTGCCTTGGGGGTGTTCCTGGGGTGGACACTGGTCTGGGTGACAGCGAGTGGTGTGGGTCACGGGGCAGTTCTTGCTCTCCATCTCTCGTCGAGGCACCTCTCTGAAGAGCGACACTCGACCCTGGGTTGGGAAAGCACGCCGCTCCGTACCGGTCCGGAGAGAGCAGCCTCTGGAGCTGCTGCTAGAGGAGCCCACAGGAAGAGAGGGGGTGCAGGGGTTCCCCCCAGTACTGCCCAGTGGTGCCCGGACAGGTGTCTGGTCTCAGGGGAGGGAGCCGGCATGTCGGTGGCCAGGAAGGGGGAATTCCTGGCCCAGACCTGGTGGGGTGGGGGGTC
>NW_010252540.1:959-1268 GCF_000690775.1 Eurypyga helias
CCCCCCGCCGTGGGCTGCCGCGGTGGGGGAGCTCTGTCCGCCGTGGGCAGCCGGAGCTTCCACGGGATTATGGTTTTCTGCTGTCTCACTGAGGTGGAGTTCTAAATAAAAAGGTAAATACCGAAAACCTCAGTGGGAGAGAGACATTTTTTAAGCCTGGTCCTGGGGGTTTTATCTGGTCTCTTCCAACGAGCATTAGCAACTGTGGGTACCCCAGTAAGGAGATTGCCGTGAGCATCCCTGGGATTTTGATCTTGGGAAGCCTAAATGTTTAGAAGGGGAAAATCCTGAGGTTTTGGACAAGATCAG
>NW_010252541.1:0-2014 GCF_000690775.1 Eurypyga helias
CCGGCCCCCGAACGGGCCCCCCGGGGCTGCACCCCGCTAGAACCGCTCCCCCTCCGGGTTCATGAGACTGAAACTGTGTCAAAGGAGAGACAAATCTTTAAGATTTGGGAAACCCCTCCACGGGGGCAGGGCGGGAGGGCGATGTGGGGACACATTTTGGAGGGGGATGGGGGCAGAGAGGTGACCAGAGTGAAATGGGAGGAAATCGGGTTAAAATGCTCTGGGAGGAACGAAAGTGAAACAATAAACCAGCGGGGGATGAAATCAAAGGGTGGGGCACCCCACATTCTGCGAGTCAGGGCCAGGGTGGGGTCAGGACACCCCAAACCCACACGTCATGACAAAACAGGGCCAGGGCACCCTGAATCCTGTGGGTCAGAGCCAGGGTGAGGACAGAACACTCCCAAAGTCCACAGGTTAAGAATCAACTATTGCTAACATCCCACACTCCCGCTGGGGTCTCCTCTGAGGCTCCCACGGCTCAGTTCAGACCCGCTCACCCTCCGGCCCCATGAAGGAGATCCTGCTCTCCCTTCTCCAGCAGCCCTTCCTCTCCGCCAGCCAGCACAGGGTCCTCGGCCTCTCTGTTGTAAGGACAGGCTTGCAAATGGGAGCCATTTACACTGGCTCCTCTAAGTTGAAGTGGAGACTGGCTCATCTCAGAGCTGCGCTGAATCCATGCTGGAAGATGCTTGTTCTCCCCAGCTGTGAAGGGAAACCCCAACATCAGAATCAAATCTGACAGGTACAGGGAGGCTGGTTGTAGCTCCAGCCTCCCCCATCAGCAAACAGCGTCCTTTTAAGACTCCCATATTCTGGCTGTAGTAAGCACTGCTGCCTTGCTGTGCACTGCCCAAGCTGGGGGATTGTCACCTGCAGAGCTTCCCAGAAACTCCTGGTGCCGGCTGGGGAGCTGTACCTGCTACAGCCTCGCGGCACTGGGGGTTTGCAGCTCACCTTCCTTCCCTCGGGTCATCAAACAGGGGGGAGCACAAGGATCTCCAGGAAGTACAAAAGCTTCTCAACACCCACGAAGACTAAACTCCAGAGCACGGCAACAGGAGCGAGCAGGGCACTGGGGGCCGCAGGCTGTGCCCCTTCACCTCAGACAATGTCCCAGCACTTGTGACATTCCCAGCCACCTGGAGTCCTGTTTGCACCATAAAGCCAGATCATTCTGTCAAACGCCTTCCTCCCGTGCCTGTGCTGACTTTGAAAGGGGAGTGTGCTGCCTGCTGCCCTTAGATTTTCCCTCCTATCCACACCAAGCAGCCTGCGGAGCTGCCTCTTCTCTCGTGGCGCTTCCTGGCCGGTGAGCGTGCGGCCTGCTGGCCGGCTGCCTGCACGGCTGTGCTCTCGGCATCCCAACGGGATGGAAGGAAATTGATGCCGTGGGAAGCCAGGTCTGAGCTCCAGCCCGATGCCCGGCACGAGATGGGGCATAGGAGGGATGAGAAAAATAAGGAGTGGGGCTTTGAGTGGCTGCGGCAGGAGCTCAGGGCCTAAATGAGAGCGAGGGAGGAGGTGCAGCAATGCAGGTTTGGAGAGCACGGCCTGAGGTGGGGTGGGAACCAGCCGCTGCTGATGCTGGACCCGGGGTGTGTGCTGGGGGCAGGGGCATGTTCTCAGCTCTGCAGCCCCTGCGGGGAATTTGGGTGCTTCCTGTCAGTGCCCAGCTCTCTGCTGTGCGCACTGGGGGTGCAGGAACGGGCAGCAGCGGGGTGGGAGGCGAACGGGGTGGTGGCGTTTCACTGTTACTGTGGCTTAGCCCTGTTGGGCAATTCAGCACCACCAATTGCTCTACCACTCCACCCCTCACCCCCCACTCCAAGTGAGGAAGGGTCAGAAGAAAAACAAGGGATCTTGTAGAAGTTGAAATAAGAACTATTTAATTATATAAATGAAACTTATGGAGTTACTAACAATGCTACTGCTAATAAGTGATTAAAATAACTGAAAAAAAAGAACATATGATACCGGATCTCACCACCTGTGGGCAGACACAGCCAGATTC
>NW_010252542.1:0-283 GCF_000690775.1 Eurypyga helias
CTTGCGCTGCTTAAGATATCCTCATTTCTACCGCACCACGGGAGTGCCGGGCACTCGGAGCCGGAGAAGCCGCCGAGCTCCCTGCCAGGAGAGCTTACTTTCTAATTAGACAGATAACAGCAAATCATGACAACAGACCACCGTGGGGAATGGCAGGGACTGCTGCTCCATGGACAGCGGGAGCTCCGGGGCCCTTCTGACAGCTCCTCCGCTCGCTCCGCACTTGCTCCCCGCAGCCGGCCCTGGAAGCGCAGCGGCAGGCCCCCCCCCCAGCCCACCCCGG
>NW_010252542.1:322-1197 GCF_000690775.1 Eurypyga helias
CAGCGGGGTCACCTCACCTGCTCCCCTCTCTCTCCCCAGGCACGGGCAAGTCCCATCCATGATCCCGAAGAGGGAGGCGGGAGGGAAAGGCGCTCTGTGCAGGATGAGGCCAAAGCCACAGCCGTGCCACGGGCACCGGTGTGCCCTGCGGAGCACTGCCAGCCCCACTTGTATCCCGGGGGTGCTCCCTGCACGCGCAGCACCCACCCCAAGTGCCAGGGCAGGGGGCAACAACCCAGCACCCATCGCATCCCGAAGGAAACTTCTAGGGGGAGCAGCTGGAGGAGTCCCGCACCCCTCGGGGCTTGGATGGAGCTGGAAAGTTGCCAGGGTAGCCCAACGCTCGGCACTGGCTTTCATCGCCGCCGTGGGATGAGCAGGGATGCGGGAGGATGGGGAGACCACGGGGAGACCACGGGGAGGGTGTCCCCGGAGGAACAAGGAAAACAAACCCAAACCCAGGGGATATTCACAGAGCCGCCAAGGAGCGAGAGCAGCCGCGAAGGCGCCCATCAAACGGGAGGATCCCATCAAACGGGAGGATCCTGGGCACATCCAAGAGGAGCCGAGCCCCAGATTCTCCCGAAAAGCAGACGGCCCCTCGCGGCGCAGGCTCCGGGGCGTGCGCGCGCACGTGTTTTCATCCCAGTCTTTAAATGAGGTCTTTGCTGAGAATTTACAATTCCCTCATGGCCTCAATCTTGCAAAGATTGCTTTTTTAACACTGTTGGGCTTTAATTCTAATAAGCCTCCTCTTTATTACGGAACCAGGTCACATTGCCTTGACACTGCAAGAAAATCTTTCATCGGGAGAGAAGAGGGAGAAGGGAGACGAGAAATGAAGGAAGGGAGGAGGAAGAAAGGGGAGCCAAACA
>NW_010252542.1:1262-1512 GCF_000690775.1 Eurypyga helias
GGCTGGCGGGGAGGGGTGCCTGCCCCCCCCCCCGCGCCGCTCGCACCCCCTGAACACGCAGAATTAGTTCTGGTGCGGCTTCACCTCCCACGCACCCTCCCACCCTCCGCTGCTTAAAAACGCCGAGAGGAGCAGGAGGGGAAGCTTGACAGAACTTTGACAGACATAATGAGGACGGAGTTCGGCCCGGCCCTGGACAGATGGCCGCGATCGCCAGCCCGGCGCGGGGCTCCTTACCTGGCCGGCACCG
>NW_010252543.1:0-206 GCF_000690775.1 Eurypyga helias
GCGGCCGGCCAAGCGCGGCGTCACCGAGGGGATCTCTGCGGGGACACGGGGACCCCCCCGACGGTGTCACCGCGGGGACGCGTCCCGGGGCGTGGGGGGACCCGGGGAGTAGGGACACTGTGGGACACCCTGGGGACACCACGGGGACTCCCTGGGGATGGGGACACCATGGGATGACGACAGCGAGGGCCAGGAAGGGGACACGA
>NW_010252544.1:0-315 GCF_000690775.1 Eurypyga helias
AAGTCATTACGGCGAGGTGTCCAACACGAACGTTAGCGACAGCACTAAGGAGGCGAGAGCTTGGCGCTCAGAGGGCCGAAATACCGGGCTTTCGCTTTCATTCAGGATGTGTGTAACACAGAGTCTTTTCTCAGCTCGCCTGATTTTTAACTTCCTCTAAACCTCTCTTTTTTTTTTTTTTTTTTACTTTGCTCGGAGAGCAGCAACGAGAGACCGAGAGGAAACACGCTGCTGCTGTGCAAAATGTGGACCATGTGTGGGAACTATTTACGCGGAGTGCAACTGCAGGCACCAGGCGAGGGGCTGGCAGGGGCG
>NW_010252544.1:741-967 GCF_000690775.1 Eurypyga helias
CGGTATCAGGAAGTGCCTCTGGCCTTGAAGCTCCCTATTACCTCTCTTCCTTCCGCCCCCCCTCGTCCTTTCCCTGGGAAGTGAGAAGAAAAAGGTCTGCAGCTGACAAATATTATCCATCCTTTTCATCGATCGGAGCATCTACAGATGTGATAGCTTGATGTACACCGCAAACCGGCTGATCCATCGCTTTCTCCCTCTCTCGCTGGCTCTGGTTCGGCCCCCT
>NW_010252545.1:0-491 GCF_000690775.1 Eurypyga helias
GCACCTCTCCTCGTCGGCTCCTCTAATACAGCTCCTCCTTTAGCACCGTAAGAAGCTTGACTTATGCCCAACAACAGCCCTGTGTATCCCCTCACAAAGCCATAAGCCTATGCTTTGGGAAGAGCATAGAATCACAGAATCACAGAATGGTTTGGGTTGGAAGGGACTTTAAAGACCATCCAGTTCCAACCCCCCTGCCATGGGCAGGGACACCTTCCACTAGGTCAGGCTGCTCAAAGCCTCATCCAGCCTGGCCTTGAACACTTCCAGGGATGGGGCATCCACAGCTTCTCTGGGCAACCTGTCCCAGTGCCTCACCACCCTCTCCGGGAAGAACTTTTTCCTGATATCCCATCTAAATCACTTTCAGTTTAAACTCATTACCCCTTGTTGTGTCACTACAGAACCTTGTAAAAAGTCCCCCCCCAGCTTCCTTGTAGCCCCTTGAGGTACTGGAAGGTGCTATAAGGTCTCCCCGGAGCCTTCTCTTC
>NW_010252545.1:609-13429 GCF_000690775.1 Eurypyga helias
GCCCCAGGGCTGGATGCAGAACTGCAGGTGGGGCCTCATGGGAGCAGAGTAGAGCAGGAGCAGGACAAGCAGATGTCATTACTGTGCCTTAAGTTCCCCCTTCCAAGCGTGACCAACTCTGAGGGTTTCCTGAGCCTGACATGTTTGTGAGGTTAGTAACTCCCAATCCATCTCTCTGCTTGTCTCGTCTTTCTCAGTCCTGCAAAGCCCTTGCACCCCCATCTTCTGATAAGGTGTTTCACAGGTTTGCTGCCTGTTGCAGGAAGAACCACTCTGGTCTCCCTTGAGCCTGGTTGTAATAATTTTTTCTGATGGCCTCTAATGCTTTTAGTGCTGCTTCATCCCAATCTATAAATAACCATAACGCTGCAGAATGTGCCTCTAGTTCCAGAGGATCCAAGAAGAAACAAATAATTTCTGATACCGAAACTCAGCAGCAAAGTGTCATGTAAAGTGACTGCTATTGCATTAATGTTTAGAATAACTCAGAAGTCTACACAGAGGTAGAGAACAAGGCTCCTAGCTGGGTGTTTCAAGACAAAACCAACCAACCTCCCCAAAATTCAGACCTAGACAGGAGAGATTTGATTTCTGTCCCGTCTAGCACAGTCTGCTTTAACTGCCCTTATGTTTGCTGCACAGAAGAGTATCAGTCAAGGATGTGTGTCAAAAATGCACATAAATTTCTCTGAGACATCAAGAGAAACCACTTGAAAGGACAAACCATGGTGTTCCTCCAAAGAAACAAGCAGACTGTGTGCTAAAGGTGTTATGAGAGACGGTCCTAAGGGACTGGGAACACTTCCACTTAGTGTGAATACGGGCTGTCAGTGCCCAGAGCTGCAAGTGCCAAGCACTGAGGCAGGCAGGGAGGGAACATCCTCTTCTTGCCCCTGAACTGGCTTTAGTGCTGCTGAAATGCTGCGAAACTCAAAAGCTCTGGTTTGCTCCTGTAGCTGTTACCCAAGTGTAGCAGCAGCAGGCTGTAAGGGCTCCAGCACACCAACCTCTGCATTTTGGCTGTTCATCATCAAGGCCTGCCCCATCTGTGAGCCAGGCACGACACTGGCTTTTCAGTTAGCTTCAGGGGACCTCAGTGTTTTCCTCTAAAAAGTCCTTTATTCTTTATCGCCCATGTGTCTTAGAGCAGGATGCCAGATCCGCAGCCTTTTCAGACCTCCATTGCTCCTCTGCATTCGTCGTAGCCTCAGAGCTAGAGCTTTGCCTCAGCAAAAGATCTGCTCAGGAGTCCCTGAGCTGATGTTTTTCCCTTCCCACCTTCCTTTGCAGCCTCGTTGCAAAGGAAAACCTGTAACGGTGCATGAGCTAATCTGTGTCGTAACCACACAATCCCATCATGACTGCTCTCCTCCCTTTGCTGGGCCCCATTGCTCTGCCTGTCCTAATTTAAAAATTAAAGCCTTTGACGACACGGTTGCCCACAGCACCTGGTACAGCAAGTCACTATCTTGCCCACAGCTTGTAAATGTTACCACACGACAGAAATGATCTCATCAAGTGTGGATGATGTCGTACGTATTTTAAAATCATAGCAATGTGTTACTGCCAAGCATGGCAATCAAGTAAGCACCTTGTAGCTAGGGTGAGTATCTTACTTCCAGCAGTAACTGTGAAGGCTGGGATTATCAGAGATGTTATAAACTCCCCGCAGTTCTGAGGTCTGATTAGATGCAAGTGTTTTACCAGTCCTTATCAAATCAAAAGAGATAATTTGTGTGCAGTGGTTACTTGCGTGTCTGTCCATCCCTCCTCTCCTTTCCACTTCAGAAAGGCTGGAAAAGGGACCATGCCATTGCTGCAAGACTTTTGCAAGGCAGAATTACCCTCTTCTAAATTCTGCTTGTTCTTGAAATCAACTTCCTTATATTTGCCCAGCTGAAGTGACACTCCCCAAATGCATATTTCTCTGTTATTTTTTCTAGTTCTTCCTCTGGACACTGTTGTCATAAATACAAGGATAGTTTAGTGATAAAAAACACTGCAGTAGAATGAGACAAAACCCACCAGTTCCTGTCCTGAACTCAGCCTCTTAAACATGAACAACCTTGGCGGGTCTGTTTCTATAAATCCCCAAAAGGGAATGCCAGGTTCACAAATACAAGCAAGGCCCCCAATCCCACTGCAGCAGACGGGGTGTAAGTTCTGCAGCTGACAGCATGCTCTGACAGCACAGGCAGTACACTCCATCAGCAATGTAATTTTTTTAATGGAGAATTTTACTGAATTAAAGGTGAAAAACACAGTGCAGCGAGCGCACTACGGTAACCTTCATATCCACTGCAACGATATGCCTTTCTGAACAAAGACTGAGGTGCTCTGCAAACTCAGAAAGGAGTCATTACTGCGAACACCAAAGTGATACCTGATTTTCACTCCCTGCAGAGCAAGAGTTAATTTTCTCTGGCTATTCAGATCCCAGCCATTGGCCTCACCTGCTGTTGGATAGGAAAGTAATAAATGGGTGATCCTCTGCTCACTGCAGCTTGCCAGCTGTGTTATACCTGCCTATTTGCTATAATTTCACTGTTCAGAGAGCAATGATGCAGTTACCTTTCCAGCCTAAGTAAACTGCTTTCTTCTCGTTTTTCTGCCTTTTTTGAGTTTTGTATTTCTGCTGCTGGAGGATGGCTCAAGCTGAAACTTGGCATGTAGCAAACCCCCGTGGGCTTTATTTTAAATGAAAAGGTTTAGATCTGTTAAACCATTCTTCTGTTACGCAACTGACAAAAAAATCATCTCAGACCTGTATTTTGGGACTAAGCTCTAAAGGTTTTAATTTACCCTATGACATTTGGCAGGAATGGAGTGCTGAAAATAGGCTAAGCAGTTGATTGATATTCTGATATTGGGAAGCAGCCCTCAGATTTGACTGTAAAGGTAACAGGCTACTGAAATGGCTTTCACTGGTATTTCTGCTCTATTTGTTAACTAATAAAACGTAACATTTGCAGAACAGATAAGGGATCACAGGATCTTTTTCACAGCACTGTGTGGTGTCTTACCTGTGCGTGTGAGCTATTTCAATAGCGTCTTGAAACGCATCTTCCTCTGGAGTGCATCACAGCCCACAATCAACACAGTAGCTGAAGAACACTGTACATCTGCACTGAAACTCGCAGGGAAGCAGCCTGCAGTCGTCTCAGTTACATGTAAACCAGAATGTTGGCTTTAACACTCCAAAATTCTCAAATGGGACGATGCCCATGAAACTTTAAAGCTCCAGGAATGGACAGGACTTCTGCAGCTGCAGGGCAGTGAGATGAACAGGGCAGCAAGGGGCAGCAGTCCTCACCAAACAACCAGCCCAGAATTAAGGCTGCAAGTTGGAGCATCTTCTTTCCAGTGTCCCAATCTCAGCTTTTCCTAAAGATTGGTGACATCTGGAAGTGACAGCGGTCTGGCAATTTAAGGCATTAACCTGTGGCTTAATTTTAATTTCTGCTTGAACCAGAGACTCTCCAACAGCCCCGTTCAACCTGGCCCCATGCCACTGCAGTCCCTGTATGAAGTCTTTCCTTCCAGCATGCCCAGGAACCCTCTGCAGCCATTCAGTTTTCCTCCCTGCCCAGCATGGTCACGTCGCTAGGGTTTAGCCTTTGTGCCTCAATTCTCCATCCACAAATGGAGGTTGTGATAATTCTTTAAGGAAGGAGGTGTTAAAGATAAAGGGTGTCCTGATTATAAATACCTTAGGGATGATGAGATGCTTGGACATTGTCACCACATAACCATTTAAGACAGATAGCACAAAGGGATCTACCAGCTTTTACATTACAAATCTATGTTCAAAAGGCTGGAGAGGCAAGAAGCACCCTTTCATCTCGGGGAAAAACCCCGCTGCGTAAGCGAGCAGCTTCCATTGGACCTGCCCTTTCAATCACAGCTGGTCTGCAGAAAGGTCTTTCAACCACTCATACAGGAGTTGATAGAACCGCACCCATTTCTCATGCAATTATCCCAAGTGTCCCAAACACAGCATTTTTTGTTCATATTGGGGCATTTTATCCTTGAGCAACACAGTGGGATTGCACGGCAGGCTACACTCAGGGCCACACACAGGCAGCATGGGGTCTCTTCTGTCCAAGCTGTGAGCTGCAAAGCCATCAGCGCAGCGTCTGTGTGAAATACACACCCTAGCAGGGGATATTTCCCCGGGATCTGATCATGCATACTGGGGTTGGTGCTGTCTGCTAGTAATCCCTCACTTGGCCAGCATGGACACAGCCACTATTGCTGCTCCCCCAAAAGTAGGTGCTGTAACACATCCATGAGCTGAAGGATGACCAGGTGCCCTGGAGGCCTCTGCCTTAGGCTAAAGTGAACTTTCTGATATGCAGAAATGCTGTCCTTTGAGCAATATTTATTCTTGGCTACATTTTATCCTTAACTACCTCTCTGTCGGCATAGAAGGTCATCAGGCATTCAAGGGGCTGCCCAGACAGGTGGCTGAGTCGCCATTCCTGGAGGTATTTAACAGACGTGTGGATGAGGTGCTTCGGGACATGTTTTAGATGTGGTATTAGCAGTGCTAGGTTAATGGTTGGACTTGATGATCTTAAAAGTCTTTTCTAGCCTAAACGACTCTCTGATTCTATAACATGCCATTCGTCCCTCAAGAGCTAGGGACCTAAGGACACAGGACTGAAGAGAGCTCTGGAGTCAGAAGACCTGTCCTTATGGTTGCGCTGCCCCTTTACCCCAGCACTGTCCCTTTCACAAACAGATTAGGGGTTTGCTCTGGTACTTCACAGGAACTCCTCAGCACCCATCATCTCCAACATATCCATGTCGTTCATCCTTCTGACAGCCTCACCTTTCAGACAAAATAGTGTTTCTTTCTTCCTGGTATTTACCCATGAGACGTATCTGTAGACAGTAACCCTGTCTCATCTCTGATTTTTCTTTGCCAGACTTAAAAAAGGCAGCTTTTCTGAGTGGTCAGAGATCACTGACACTGGCTTTCTGATTTCTGTTTTGTAGGTCTTTCTGGTTGAGTTAACACTCCTTGAGTATGGATGGCACATTCTGTACACAGCAAGTCTCATCAGGATCAGGCCAGTACTTCCTTACCCTGATGCCTCAGGTTAGCTAAGCAGGTCTGTGCAGTTCTGTGCCATGGTCACCTTCTGATTTAGTAGCAACAACAGATGACACCCATTCACTATGGGAATGGGACACCCGTCTTCTCACCCAAGGTTGGGAGAGTTGGGGGTGTTCAGCCTGGAGAAGAGAAGGCTCCGGGGAGACCTTACAGCACCTTCCAGTGCCTGAGGGGGCTACAAGGAAGCTGGGAGGGACTTTTTACAAGGGTCTGTTGTGACAGGACAAGGGGTAATGGCTTTAAATTGAAAGTGGGGAGGTTTAGATTGAATATCAGGAAGAAGTTCTTCCCGGAGAGGGTGGTGAGGCACTGGAACAGGTTGCCCAGAGAAGCTGTGGATGCCCCATCCCTGGAAGTGTTCAAGGCCAGGCTGGATGAGGCTTTGAGCAGCCTGACCTAGTGGAAGGTGTCCCTGCCCATGGCAGGGGGTTGGAACTAGCTGGTCTTTAAAGTCCCTTCCAACCCAAACCATCGTAGGATTCTATTCCATACTGCACTTTGATTGGATTCATAGTTAAATTTGGCCATGGCTTCCTTATTACAAAGAGAGGGAATAACTATTTTATTTTAAAGAAGTCAGGTATTTTGCCTTTCCAAGAGGAGTCAGTTTTAACTTGGCACGGTGCAAACCCCCTCACCCCAGCCAGGCTTGTTTCCTGCCTTACAGCTGTGTCTTTGGTTTTTGTTCTGTTCGCATTAGCAGACGTTTGAGGAGTGCAGGAGCTTATTCTTCAATAGAGAAGCCTAGGGGGATAGCTTTTCTCTTGCTTTTGTAGTTTTTACTCATTGAAGGGGAACATTTGTCAGAGATAAAAGATGAGCTATTTGTCAAAGTTAAAGGGAAAGTTGTTGGCAAATATAGCTGAAGTGATGGGCTCTGAGGAAGAAGCATCGTGAGACTGCAGAGGAGTCTTCTGTCTGCTTGACCTGCTTCACCATCCCAAGACCACAGCCAAAAGCCAGAGGGTCAGTCACCTTCTACCCAACAGTATCACAGTCATAAGGGAAACCGTGTTACCCCTCCGGGATACTGGGTCCCTCTTGCTTCACGGTGGGGCGGCTGGCTGGAGTTTCATCCCTCTGGTGTGATTTCATATCATAGTGTATCTGTTACCTGAGAGCAGCACGGAGAGAAGGAGGGCTTCTATATGAGAACAGAAAATGCCTCAGTAAGACCCAAGAAGAATATGGGAGGGTATTTAACTGTAATTATGAGCAGCAGATTCTCGTAGTGCTCTTACTTTCTAGAGGAATAAAGTAATTGCAGGGAAAGGCCAACCTCCCACAGTTTAGCAGAGCCACCAGCCCTCTAGAAGTCACCAAGTGACTGACATTTCCTAGGCAAACAAGCTGTTTAATCTTCCAGCTAAGGTGTTCCATAAGTGCCAGAGTCCAAGCAGTGTGCGTGTGTGTACCGTGCCTTCCTGCTACGTAAAAACGGGGAAAGCAGGCAGGAAAGCAGGCAAGCAGGCAGGCTTGCCCTCCCCCAGGCACATACATCAAGCTTTCAGAGCTGTGATGGGATAAAAACCCTGCTGTGAACACCCTCTGCCACCAACCTCTTCAGAGGGGTGTGCAGAAAGAAAGCATTTTGCAGCTCTGTCCTCCCTGGTTCACCCAGGAGTCTCTCTGGTTCACATGTTTATTCCCCTTTTTGTCCCTTTTTCCAAAGTATTTGCAAAAATCCTTTTCCAAGGAATTCAAAATGCAAAGATAAGGGAAGCTTCCCCATTTCGTTAGATGCCCATGCAGTGCCTAGCGCGCTGCTGATGATTGTTGCAGTTTAACGCAAGCAATAACTGATGATTAGGAAGCATCCCACTGTTCAGATTGTAATTTTTGCCATTCCTCCCTTGAATCCCCCCTTTGACGAAATAAAAATTAAGAGGTCTCCAGGTTTTCCTTACTTGTGTCCACCATACAACCTGTCTGGCAGCCGTGGGGCACCGTTTCCTTAATAACAGAGCAAGCTGCAGGTGAAGGCAAGTCGTAGGAGATGTGGCGTTACAGCCTGAAAGCTGGATTTTTTATGGACCATAACGCTTTATTACCGATCTGTGTGTTGATGAACTTCACCTTGTATCCCTGGTGGTAGCTCTAAGAGAGTGGCTTTGGAAAGCATAACAGAAATAGAGGATCCTGATGAAATCTTCCCAGGGAACGCCTTGAGTAACATCTGTTTGAATAGCATGAGTATCATTTAGGGACTATTTCTTTATACTGTTTGCTGCATCTTTGGATGAGATAAATTGATAAAAAGCAAATACAAAAGCAAAATTAAAAACTGTAGCTAACAACGCCCAGATGTTTCTTGGGCTGGGAATTATCATTTTACATTGCAAGCAGAACAGACACCGTTCACGAGCTGTTTGAGCCTCTCCCAAGAGTTGAGAATAAAAAGAAATGTAAAAAGAAATACGTGATTTTAAAAAGGAGAAAAATATTACTCTTTCAACTTCCTTGTCCATCATAAAACAACAGAAAAGAGAAAAAAAGCCTTTGGTCTATACTAATGGAAATCCAACCCAGGTGGTTATGGAAAATTGCTTAGGAAAGTCAGCAAAGTTTGGAGAGAAATAGCCTGGCACAGATACGGCTGTGTAAACACCGGGGCTGTGATAAGGGGTCTGCAAGGATCCTGCCACGGTGGAGGTTTGCCTTGGCAGCAAGCTGGAAAGCAGAGGAGTGAGAAGTCCCTGGTCACTGGATTATAACTGCCAGCCCCACGGGGTTTTCTTCCGTGGGGCACCGGGGCAGGCAGCCCTGAGCCTTGCTGTAATGCCTGGTACCCTTCACAATACACAGCCATCCCCCACCTCACCTAGGAGACTTTTCCAAACCCACCCAAAGGGAAGGAGCAGGGGCCACCAACACCTCGAGTCTCCACCTCCGCCCTGAACAGTGCCTGCATTAGCCCGAGGTTGTCCTTTCCTTCCCTGCTTTCGCACCTCTTCCCGTCCGCCCGAGGAGGGCTCAGCCAGAGCATCTCAGAGCCTACACCCAAAGCTCGGCTGCCGGCCATGCCTGTAACACGTGCCTGATGCTGGCACGGGATTGCTAGGCCTTGTGTTAAGCAAATAACTGGTGTTTCTCACTGAGAAAAGGGATGCAAAACCAGAACAACTCTGGAGAAAAAAGGCAGCAACAGAGTAATGCCACCGAGATGAGGCCAGGCACGGCAGTGGGAAGCAGCGTGGTGTAGGAGTGATGGGAAGCAGCTCAGGTCTAGCCTCCCATCACCTACGGGGAAATGAACTGGCCTGGTCTCCCAAGATGCCATTCGCTGTCCCCATTTTTGCAGTTTCTCACATCCAGGCACTGGAACCACACAACCTGTAGCGACATTTGTCAGTATGAGTTGATAGAATCACGGTTAAGTTGGGGCCACCCATCTGGACCAAAACCTACTCCTGCTAATTAATAGCTGGGGTATCTGAGACCAGCCAGGAGGCAGAGATGGGTGTCTAGTTTCTAGAAATAAGAAGCCATGAAGAAACAACCTACCTGAAATGACTTTTGCTTAGCTCAGAGCATTTTTGGGCAGTACCACACATGCTGTCTGCCCCTTTATGCTTTCCACTAAATATTTAAAGCTGAGATCCCAAGCACTTGCACTAACCAGAGACCCTACAACCCTTTCCTTGGGGTACTGAGCACAGTCCCATCATCCTGGCCAAATTCCAGATGAGTAATTACATCATGATTAGGTAACTGCTTGCATATGCCATTTCTCTTCCCTAGGGAGCCTACCTCTAAATTATTTGATGCTTTCAGGAGTTCTAGTCATTAGCAAGGTTGTTTCCCTTGCCAGTGGGAGACTAAATGCTGTCAGACCTTGGGAATGAGTCGGCTGTACATGGCCTGCCTGAAGGATGGGTATTGCTTGGGTGGCTTGGATATTGCCTGTGGTAGTCAGAGGTCCTCCCGTCATTTCTTTTGGGAGATGCTGATGGGAGAGCACTGAGAGCAGTAAGGCCCCCAACTGGGAAAATGAACCCAGTGTCGTTGTTATGCTTAGTGGGTAGGAAAGAAACAGATTGGCAGAGTCATTTGCATGTGCTAGGGATCATTTTGTGGTTTGCAGATTGAAATTCTTAATGGCACTCGTTACAAGTTGTTTGCTTCCAGATGCTGTTTGCTTTCATGTTTGGAGCTACGGGCATTAACACGGAAAATTCTGGTTGGAAAAATGTTGACTGCTGGCAACCACACAAATCTAGAAAAAGTCAGCATCCAAAATGCAGGAAATTTTAGGCAGATACCATAATTTTGCCCTGTCTTTTGATCCTTAATTGCTAGCCGTTTATCTCCCAAGAGATATTTGTGTACATACATACAAAACTGCTGATGGCTCACAAAGATGTCGGGTAGATTTTAGCTTCTGTCACAGGATCTTTTATCCATCATCTGCCTCTTCCCATACCCAGCAATTCCCCTCTGGTCTGCAGCTCTCATCCAGCCAACCATCACCTCCTGTTCCCATCTGGTGACACTAGTGCTGTCTTCTGCATTCAGAAGCTCCTTCAAGCCAAGCCTTGGCTGACACATCCATAGGGGAAAAAACAATTCCTCAGGCTGACTGCAGCATCCATGGCAAGCTTGACTGCAAAAAGCCACATACTCCAGCACCAGGACCCCCTACAGAGGCAACACAGATGTAGAAGAAAAGCATCCCTATCTGAATCCACCTTCCCACAAGGCAGTCAAGTTTCTCTAGAGGTTTCCCGTGAAACTACCAAGCATCCCAAGACCTCCTTTTGTATGCAAAGATCTGCTAAGGCAGCACCCGGCAGCAATAAAGTTAATGCTTCTGAAACCTGCAGAAAGGATCTGGAGGTTTTAATGCAGAAGCTGGAAGTACCGAGGAGCCTTGTAGGTCAAACCTGAAGTGTTTCTTCAGGGCTGCTTGTAATCTGAGGGTTTACCATAAAAGTGCCCCATTTTAAAGTTATTTGGTGAAAGTTTCTCCCTGCAGCCTCACCAATTTAACGCTAACGGGTTGAGTTTCTTGAGACCAAAATCTCGACCTGCAGGATGCTGTGAAAGCAACACGAACATCCCTTAGGTACTAAGTTTTAGTACCAATTACACCTACATGAGGTGATAGAGGAGCTGGCATCTATACCCTCGGATTTCTGGAAGGAAAAGCAGAGCGTTTCTAGCACTTTGTGTGTGTGTTGGACCATCAGCCAAGCAGCCCTACCCAACAGCAGGGAAAAGGGGGTTGTGATGCACACTGGAGTCTCCGGCCAAGAGCCAAGCAGACAGCACACCTGGGAGCCGGCAGCTCTCTCACGGAAGCAATCCGAGGCAAAGAAATTTCCCTTTGCGCGCAGGGGTTTTCCAAAACTCATCCTTGCACCTTCCTCCCAGGCCATCGGTGCTGAATTTTTCTACATCAGAACCTCATCGTTTCTACATTAATATGTGTTCATACAGCCACGTGGGCAGCTTTAGCTGTTCTGTGGAGGTGAGATGTGCCAGCGCCTTGTCCATCAAGAGCAGGAGGGGTTGCTTTCTCCTCCCTGTGAGCTCCTGCAAGCCTGTACAACTGCTCCGCTCCCCTGCAAAGCTCCTGAGGGCATTTTCTAGACCCTTCTTGGTTGTGCTGCTGTCCCGATGCAGGGTTAGAGGGTGAGACAATGCTTTGTCATCCCTGATTTGTCACCGCTGGGTCACTGACCACGTTTTTGTACTTGCGACCCCGTTTTCCACAGCATGGGTGTCTCTGGGCTCTTCCCACCATATCCCTCTTTATAATCACTGGAAACACTTCTTGGTTACAGTTTCCTTCACCTTCAAACACATATTCTAACTAGGTTAGATTCCCTGAAAGTACCTGTTGTTCTCCACTGACTGCAAAGAGGGCCTGGGGACCTTAGCTCTGAGTAAGGAAAATGCCAGATGAGGAGAATCCAACACTTTGTCTCTGAAGATGGACAGAAGCTCATACAGCTCCTTGCTGGGGACTTGCAGATCTGCCTCTCTGTCCCAGAGCTAGCTTTCTTTGTCAAAAATCAACCTCAATCTGCCATGATTTTCTGCTCACAGGCTCAGCCCTTGGACTCAGGCTCAGTCTGGACAGAAAAAAGCTTCGCATTCATCAAGTATTTCCATTGTGGCAGACAGAATCATTATCCTGACATTTTTTAAAGCCGTAACCAATATGTCATCTTCAAACGAGGTCCCCTTCCACATCAAAGCCTTGCAGAGCCTTTCAGCAGAACACCCCTGATGTTTCCACATTCCCTCATGAGAAGGATTCTTACAAAGCTCCTGTCAGAGCTGTTCAGAACTGTGCAGCACAGGTCCTTTTCCCAGCCAAACGTTGGACTCAGCTGGCTGACGCTGCCCTAAAGAGAGACCACACAAACCTGCTGCTCTCCAGTGCTCCCCATCCCATCTTCATCTCTAGGGTCTTCAGCATCCCCCACACTCCTCTTGCAATGCTCCCAAAGTGTGACTGGCTCAGCTAGCGTGCTCAGAGCACCAAAGAGCGTGCAGCCTTGGCTGACTTCTGTTTTTCTATGGTGCCCCTTGGTGTTGTCTTTACTGCGGCCATGCTTCAGATCGCAACCTCGCAGAGACAGGTTTGTGTGTTTATTGTGAGCGTGCGCAGCAGCCGCTGAGGTACAGCCCCTCTGGAGTGGGCTGTGGCTGGTGTAGCTCAGACTGCAAGGACTGAAATACACTCTTTGCCTGATTAAATCTGAATGGGGATTAGTAATGGAGGAGGAAAGGACTGCAACTTTAATTCATGAACATTATCCTCTTTCTTTCCCTCATCCATTTGGCAGCAAAGTCGATGCAGGCTGCAGAGCAGCATTTCTGTGAGAGATACAGGCACCCCCATGCTCCCCTGTGTGTTTATTCCACCTGCAGCTGGTGGATATAAAACTCCAGAACCAGCCCTGTCAGGGCAAGAAGACAGCTTCTGGAAACAGCTCGTCCCTGTGGAGCATGTTCAGGTAGGATGAATGATGGATAGCCTGAGGATGGATGCCCCAAGTAGCCAAGTGTCCCCCACTGCAGCGCAGCCACCTGCACCCAGAAAGAGAGACCTGTGATCTCTTCTTGACCTGGCCCCTGGGCTTTCACATCAGGGAGCTTTGCTCATGAAAGCTGCCCTCTTTGTGCCCCTTTGCTGCCACAGCATGGGTATGGTTCCACAGCACTGGAACATGTTGCCCAGAGAAGCTGTGGATGCCCCATCCCTGGAAGTGTTCAAGGCCAGGCTGGATGAGGCTTTGAGCAACCTGGTCTAGTGCAAGGTATCCCTGTCCATGGCAGGGGGGTTGGAACAAGATGGTCTTTGAAGTCCCTTCCAACCCAAACCATTCTAGGATTCTGTGGTGGCCAAAGGACTCACCCAACAGCACATGTCACATCAGCAGGTGGCATTTATCAGCACTAGGTCACATTTGGGGTAGCTTATTTTCTCCTCTGAACGAAAATCAAACCAGCTTTGCCAGGGGGGCCTTCTTTTTTCTGGATCTAACTGTGAAAGATACTGAGGCAGGTCCTCTGGGCTGTAAATTGTTTCAGGGAGCCCGAAAATACTTTCCATCCATTGCCTTTAGGGCTGGTATTGCTGCGGCATCCTCCACCAGTGTAGTGCAAAGCCCACAGCCACCCTCACGCCTCTCCACCGCAGCACCGGGCGTCTGCAGCCCGGCAGATGCTTCTCTAGGATGGGGG
>NW_010252545.1:13567-14769 GCF_000690775.1 Eurypyga helias
GCCGTGGCCGTGACCTCGTTTGCTTGCACACCCGCCTGCGCTGAGCCGGCGAGACTCAGCCCGGGAGGCCAGGCGGGCAGCTGGCAGGGGGTTTTGCATCGTTTAATTCTCAATCCTCCCATGAGCCCGGTGAGGGATTGAGCGCGTTCACTGAAATGAAAGGCAAGGCATGGACGGCAGAGACGGACACCTGGCCCTGGAGGGACCTGGCAATTGCAGTTTCTTCCCAAAAGCTGCTTTAAGTGGGAGAAGCTAAGACGGAAATAACAACCGCAGGGGCGTTTCTCTGGCAAACGAACCAGCGGCGTAGCCAGACCTGGCAGCTCCCATCCTGCCTGCAAGGAGCTCTTGGAAACCTCCTGAGAGTCCCAGCCCAGTGCAAGCAGAGGCGACAGGCTGTGAGCAGCTGTAATTTGGGATGGGAAGGTTTGCCCTCCCTGCTTCCTCCTACCCCCTGGGTGCAGAGACACCGGTGCTGTAGTCCTGTGGTCTGGTTCGCACATCTGCGCACGATTGTACGCAGGTGGATGCTCAGGCAGGGATTTTCTGGATGTTGATGGGCATGCTGGCAGTGCAGCAGCTTGCTCGTGCTGCCCACGAGCAGCACGGAATGCTGGCAGCCAACACAGCCCCTCCTTCAGAACTGCCCCTCTGCTCCATGGGATCCCTCAGACCTGGTTTTCCCTCTGTAGATGCACGTGTGCTTAAGGTGCACAGAGGGGAAGATCAATTCCTCAGTGAGGCATCGTTCCACCAGTTTCCTACAGAAGCTCCTAGCCCCAGAAAGTTTTTAAGACAAAGGTGGAGTGCCTGGAAAGCAGGGTCTTGCATGACAGGAAAGGTTGGGGGTGCCCAGCTCCCATCCTTAGGTAGTCACGGCTCAGATGATGGTGACAACAAGGTGGTAAACAAGTCTGGCGTGAGATCCAACTATAAATCCAAAGGAAATGCTAGCTGGTGCAGACCTCTAAAAAGGTCTGTCACATCAGCAGCGTTCTCACGTGTCCCTGTTACAGATGAGAAAAGAGAAGATGGGAAGAGGTGCACATCAAGGCAGAGCTGGATAGCAATGCAGCAGCTTTGGCTGCTCAGGGGCACAGGTGAAGCACAAGCCTGAGTCAGGCGCCATCAGGAAGATCCACTGAATTATCCCATGGCAAGGCCTTCACAGCTATTCTTGTCCTCACAAAAATGCACTCACA
>NW_010252545.1:14825-17553 GCF_000690775.1 Eurypyga helias
CATTGAACACAATAATCCGGGGGGAATCTTAGGCACAAAACAACCTCCAACCTCAACAGGCAGAGGGAAACAATAGGACACAGGCATATAGTGAACCCCACGAAGTGAGACCTGATGCCAAAGAACCAGAGTCCCCACAGCATCCTGACTTTTTGAAAACACCTCTCTCCATCCCATTGCTGGAGGTGCACAGCCACATCAAGATGAGGCGCCTGATGCATCCTAACACCCCCACCTTGGCCTGTTTATCGCAGACCCCAGGGCGTCTCTGCTCCCCACAAGTGCAGAGAAGACCCCATCATTCCCCATTGCTGTGCTGGCTTGTTTCCCTTACTCCTGCATTGTTCTTCTTGCTCAGAAAAGCCGTGAAAGAAGGTGCTGGTAGGAACCCTGTACTGATGTGGCCTCACCCCAAGCCTTTTCTAGCCCAGGAGCTGCCAGACTGGAGCCCACCAGCATGTCCCTTGTCCCCAGACCCCCTTGCAGGGGTAAAGCACCACAGAGCTGGGACAGCCGAGTCATAACCCAAGGGTCCTCATGAATGAGGCTGCCCCATGCCTTTGGGGCACACATCTGAGCCTGCTTAATGCCCAGAGATGCTCCTTCCCCTGGAGAGTGGGCTATAGGTTTGAACCCCAAAGCCTGCTGCCTTCGCTGCCTTCCTCGGGGGACAGATCTGGGACCAGACTGGCGATTGCCTGGGTCGTGCACCGACCTGCTGGGTGTGTGCTTGCCCAGGACACAATGCAATGCATCCTGGTGCTGGCAGGGCCCTGGTTCGTGCCACCATGGCCAGTTTGGCCAGCTGACCCAAGGAGGTCACTCCCCACCCTGCGCTGGTCCCCTTGCCCAGTGGGGCCGTCTCCTGCAGCTGGGCTAGTCTGTCCCCCAAGGTGGTGCAGGGCAGCACCCTTTGAGGGACACATACCCCAAGGCTGTGGGGACGGGGTGCACCCAGGCACAGCAGAGCCCAGCTCCCCCCGAAAGGCTCTGGACATGGCCCTGCTGAAAATCAGCTGGGCTGGGCTGCCACCTTGTGCCAACAGGCAGCATCCACTGACCGAGGCATAGGAAAGGGTCTCTCCATCACCCCAAATTTTCAGTGACCACAATGGGAAAATGCCCCTGGACCTCAGTTGCCATGCAGCTCAGCACCTCCATGGCGGCAGGAATGAGATCCTTCCCCATGAGGGAAGGGGCTTTGCTGTCCCTCCCTGCAGCACAGCCCTGGAGCCGTCTTGGCTCACAACCTGGGGTTCAGAGGGCACCCCTGCACAGCTCAGCCCTGACACCCAGCAGCCGTGTCCTCTGGGAAATGCCCAAGCAGTGGAAGAAGGGATGCAGGCCCCCAGGATGCAGATCCCTGGGATGCCAGGGCTGCATGCGCCTGCTCAGAGTTGGTACCTGAACACCGAGCATGGACAGAGAGAAATCCCTAAATTTAGGTGCAGGTGGGTACCCGCATGAGGGGCAGCCTTGGCCCTGGGGCAGCCTGCAGCGGTGGGAGGCATTGCTGGGTGGCCCCAGGCTCCGCTACCCAGCCAAGGTGCCACCCAGGAGACCTGCGCCTCCTGCTATCAGCCCTGGCTCTCACGCTTGGCTACTGGCATGGCTGGGGGTCAGCGGCAGGGCCAAGATGTCACTGCCCAGCTCCGGGCAGCCCTGGCACGCAGCAGCCCCGGCACAGCCCACACCGCTCAGCTGGTGGGCTGATGCTATCTGGGTGGGTAAACAGAGTTTATCGGTTCCTCCCTTTTTCTCTTCTACTTTTTTTCAAGGCAGGCACAAAGTAAAAAAAACATTTCTGCAGGGAAGCTACAGCAGGAGAACCTTAGGCTTGGGAGAGGGAGGGTGGGACACATTCCCACATCCATTGCTGGGACACAGTGCATCTCGCCCCGGAGCCCGTCTGGAGTAGTGGCACCCTCTTTGGAGCTCATCCCTGCTGCCATCCTAAACCCATGGCCAGCCCCAAACTCCCCAGCTACAGGTCAGGGCAGAGGTCCACGAAGTGAAGCCGAATTGGCGGGGGCAATGGGTGACCCCAAGGGGTGAAGCAGCAGCAGGGGGAAGTTTGGGTGCCCAAGGGCAAGGGGTGAGCGGGACTTATTTCCCTGATGCTGAGCAGGCACATACCATCCCCAGGTGTGGTTCCAGCACTGGGTATGGTGGTGGCAGCTGGGTACCCTCTGAGTACTGCTGGCAGGGACAGGCAAGGACATCCCCATCCTGATCTCCTGCTCAGAGCAGGACGTAACCAGCACGTCAGATCTGCTGTGGCTTGGTACTGCAAACCCCCAGGCCTGGAGATGCCTCCCTGTGTCCCCTCCTACCCAGGAAAAACTCTCCAAGCCTGATACATATCTCCAGCTTTACAGCCGTTTCGGTCAAACAGGTAAACCAAGCACGTTGCTAGGAACAGGTTCCAGAGGGGAAAAGGTCCTGCAGCAACAGCCCACATTCCCCTGGGGACGTCCCTCATCTCTGGCATGGCACCGTGGGGCCTTGGGGTTTGGTCCCCACTCTCTCCTTCAGACAGTGTGGGGAAGGAGAGGCGGGGTTTGGTCTCAGTCTCCTCCATTGCTTGTGTGTGTGGGGGGTGGTAAGTGTGAAAATGCCGGGCGGCAGTGCTGAAGGAGGCCAGGTCTCACCGCAGCATGCGGAGGGCTGAGGCTGGAGAGAGGGAAAAGCCAAAGCCCTTTTGCAGCAGCCTGATGACAAGATTACC